>NC_042494.1:52511407-52616317 GCF_005508785.2 Acyrthosiphon pisum | reverse complement strand
GATAATCCTATAAGGAATCTTGTATTACATTTTCATATCTTAGAGTTAAAAAGAAAAATTTTTATGAATTTCTAACTCGAAATAATTTGCAAATTTTCGTGATTTTTCCATATTTTGTCATTTTTTGTCATTTTTTGAACTTTAAATGCTTATAAAAAAAAACTGTGACTAACGATTTTTAATATTTTTCATCTGCCTTTGAAACAATATACTAGGAGCCTTCTATTAAATTTTCAAGCTTTTTTATCCAACAAATAAAAAAACACACATCATTGTAAAATCAATACATTCATCGTTCCACTCAGAATCTAAAATAAACAAAACTCAGTTAAAATTTATTTTTTTCAATTTACAATATCTTTCAACTTAATACTGTTTAACTAATTCTTCTTGTCTTGATATTTTGATTTGCACAAATATTTATCAAGACGCTTAAAACTGTAAAATATTAGATTATTATAATATATTTAATTAGAAAAAAAATGACTAAAATCGGAAAATTCATCGAATCACTATTGTCTAGGTGGTTCAGCATGATATTAAAAGAAAATTAACTTAACCACACGATAATAATAATATAACTATAATAAGTTAAGTTACAACAATAAACATTTTATCTAAAAAAGTTAATAAGTTAAAAACAAAAATAATTAACTTTAACTTTTTAACAAGTTAATGGCCACCTTTGATTTTAAAATCATCATGCAGTTCCCGCATCTTCAAAATCTATTATCATATTATCGAGGAAAAATTCATCTGCTTACCAATTTACTGGAAAAAAGGTTCTCATCGCTATAGAACATTCCTTGAATGGAGTAAAAATCTTGGAACCTATTTGAAATCATGATCGTATACTAAAAAATTCTGTAAATTAGAATTTGAATTCATTGAAATCCATAATCAATCATTTTGTATACATAAATGGTCATATCGTAAACATAAATACGATAGTTTCCATTTATGCAGATTTACATACTACAATAATTGGAGAGCTATAAGGTTTATGATTGAAAAAATGTTTAGAAAATGCAATACCGTAACAGTGTTATAGTATCATAATATCGTATACACCTATACCGCCAACAGGTTAGTTGGTTACACCGTATATGGTTGATATTATCACCGAATGATTTGTCGTTACATTTCAATTGGATATAGTAAAAAAAATACTTCAACTTTATATAGTTAGTTTAATGTGTTTACTGTATGTGTAACTCACACCAACTACACGTAAATAAATTCTTTTTTGTCGGTTCTAACTTCTATAACTGTCATATAAATATTGTGTTTAATCTACAAGAACATAATATTATACACGAGACGATTTGCTGTACGAGATACTTTGTCGAACTCGTTTTGTAATTTAAACAGCGCGGCAATACAACACAACATTCGTCCGGACGTGTATTGTTAATCTATCTTGAAGCGACGTCTAATATTTTTATGACGATTACTACTAACTCGTCGTATTAGATATTATAATATATACATACATAAACTCGTACGGATGTAGACTTAACGATAAGTAGAGATATTAGAGAGCTACGATATCAAAACATTCAAAAGGTAGTGGTTTTAAAGATATATTATGATAAAATCTAAAAAAACATTTCCGACATTTCTGTACACGATGAGTCTTAGTTGTACTATTTTATAAACACCAATACTCCACTGGACGTTTATAATTACATAGGCGCTATCCACCTTACAATTTGTGAATGCTAAAATCATACAAATTACTTTATTATTTTATACTGCAGATTTCAGAATAATTGTAACAATAATATAATAATTAATTACTCAAATAAGAGATTAATAATATGTAACAAAATATCTATATTAACGAAATTTTCTTGTCTTCGATTGCAAATTGATTATGTTACAATATATTTAGTTTATTAATTTTTTTTCAATATTTAACAGCAATAAGTTTGAAAATTGTTCTTGTATCATGATAGTGTTACCGATTTTTATTCACCGCATTATACAAATGAATACACTAGTACCTGCATAATTAATCAAGTTATTAGGGGGTGCTAAGCACCCCCTAGCCATCACCTATAATTGCGTCTATGAAGTATAATGCAGGTAGTAGGTACATGTTGTAATACAAGCAGGGTATAATCGAAATTAAAATTTCAACCTCGCAGCGACCGTATTATGTAATGGTCGAAATAATTACTTATTAAAAAAAAAACCAATATGCCGGGCACTTTGTTTTATATTCCTAGAAACTTCGACCGGCCAATACCCCTCGACGGCGCGGCGGTGGTGTAATTACGGTTATTGGACAAAAAGGGATTATATAATTTATCGTTGGGGCTTTTAATTTTTGCGTGTATCCTTCGAATGAGTTTTAGCCATTCGTTCACGCTATTTATATATACATACAGTATACATAACACGTGCGTGCACACGCACGTACACACACACACACGCCGAACTTTATACCTTTGTGTGTGTGTGTGTGTGTGTGTGTGTGTGTGTGTATATGTCTATATGACTATACCTATACTACATTTGAGATTGAATAATTAATCGCCGTGAATAATGAATTGAGTAATTACACGGCTGGTTTTGGACTTATTGTTTTCACAAAGTCTTCGGCGTCGACCACCCTTTACTCTCAACCCTCTAACCCTCTTCCTATTTTTTTTCCACTACACACACAAACATGCACAACTCGTTGTCTTTCTCTCTCCTCGGTGTATTATATGCCTCCATCATCAGTCCGATCGCCAATAATAATCGAACGAAAGTCCAATTATACGTGCATATTAAATACACCTCCTCCCTCTTTGTATTCATGACCCATTCCGGTGTAAATGTGCGGTTATAAAAATTAAGGTTACGATCGATACCGGGACGGACAACCGATATACGATATATAGCTACGGCCATAGACAAGTATATATATTATAGCCTCGGCCCACGCCACGATATAGGTACGGAGGGGTAATAAATTATTATTTATTCAAAATGGGACTTGCTAATTATTATGGGGTTCTTAGAAACTAATATGGCTAATGTTTTAGTCTCTTTATTACGTTCATAATTATTGGGAACTGGAATATTCTACTTAATACGCATAGTATTTTGAATTTAATTTATTGTATTTTTATCAGTGATAAATTAATCGTAAAATAGGAAATAATATATTGTTGTACACTGTACAGTGTGCACAGATAAACAGTATTTATGATATATGTGTTACAATAACTATTAATTATACTTATACATACAAGAGTTAAGTATATATATAATATTTTAGTAAGCTGTTACACTTCCCAACACAAATATAATACTTCCGTGTACTTGACATACCTACATTATATTTAAACACGATTATGAATTCACAAATAGACAAAGAGCACCTATATAATGTAGTTTCTATAGTCTTTACATAGATACTTGTATATGTAAGCCCTAGAAAAAAAAACTATTACATTGCAGCATGTACCGTCAGAGCTAAGGCTATAAAATATTGTGTTTTTAAATTTTAAAAGTTTTATAAAATATCATTCGTTAATCGCAAATTAATTGACAATATTCTGACTGTAAGCTGTAGGTTTATAAGTGATAGGATTTTAATAATAAATACGAGTACGATAAATATAAACGTAATTGTAAATAAGTGAAAACTGAAATTCCCAAATAATTACCAGTTATTACCATATATGGCATTTTTTTTGCATTAAACGTGCAAACGTTGAGAGACACACAAGAAGCCTGCAGAATTATTTAAATTATGACATATATATTAGATTTACAGGTACCTATTCATTATGATTTGATTTAATAGGTGCAACTATTATACATTTATAATAGTAATCATCCCACCAAATTCAGAAGACCTAACATTAAAAACTATACGTACGTAATGCGTATACAATTTATTTAAGTACATAATAGTATAATACCCCGTCATTGGAAATAAAATATGAATAGTGGGATTTCTTGAAACATTATGTATGATTAACGTCGAGTTTACTTGCTGGGAAACCGCATAGCGAATAATTATAATATTTTAGAAATTCGATAATATTTATGTAGTCATGCATAAACACAAATATGCATGCTTATTTCGTCCATCAATATTTATGTAGTGCGAACATGTCAAATTTTTAATGTAATTTGAAACAATTGAATAGAGTGTAAACTATAAAGTACATATACACTGAAATGCAACACAAACAAAGAAATTTCACGCAATTGGGATATTTGACTATAACCGAAATCAGTGATTTAGGACCAATTCTATAAACAGAATAAACAGCATTACTAATATTATACTATAGTCGTACGTACGTAAACATTTGTTATTTTCATTCATGACAATTTATATTTTTTATTCATCCATTATAATTTAAGCATTAGATTCCTACACGAAACAAATAGGTAATATAAGTAAGAAACAATCTCAACTACACTATTTTATAGTGCTGTTTTTTTTTTAAATTTGTATTTCTGTATTTCACAAATAATTTAAAAATAGGTTGTTACAATAAGTATGCAAAAAGTTTTCTATTTTCCTTAAATTAGTCAACGTTAAAAAAAATAAATATGAACATTCAAATAGTTGTATTATAACTAACCTACCTTTATATGCATATTTATATTATAATACAATATATTATACTATTTAATATTTTGTACCCACGTGAAAATATATAAATACATTTGATATAAGTATACACAAGGTACATATCTAAAAAAACATAATACGACTTAGATTAAAGTAGAGGTAAATATATAATTATATTTAGATATTTATAAGCTAACTGTGAAAAACAAAAACCAACAATGAAATAATAATACAGGGGAAATATATATTTTCAAACTTGCAATTTAGTCAAAACCTGACATAGGAGGCATGTGACAAGAGAATGTTTTCTTAAACAATTTATTTATAGTTTCGAAAAAGTTTTCACCGTCAATCATTTATTCGGAGACTTGGTAACAGTTCGTTATTTAATGGCTGAAGAAAACAAATATCTAGTTAGTCGTTGTTCTCCAGAAAAATGTTCCATATAGGTAGTCATATAGTGTGTTCGGTAATTGCGAAGGAATAAAAAGTAGGTACCTACCTACTGTTATACAAAAAAACAACTATATATTATATTTGTCGTTGTGTTTTCTACCGAAATGCAAATATACAACACCGATTATTATAACAAACCCTGTTTTCCGTCTACCTTGATACATTTTTTATAGATTTATTTTTTAGAAATAATATGCAGAAACATATCCACACCGAGAAATGTACGATATGTTTTTTTAGATATATAGGTCTGAGTAAAAATACCGAAATACTAAACCGTTCCAGTATAATCATTCAACATAAATATACATAATATTATACCTTTTACCTTTACACAGCCGCACCATATTTTTATTTTTATTTAATACGAGCATATCTAATACAGAAGAGAAAGGATAGTAAAATAGTTTAATGCGTATAGTAAATCAATTTAAAAACGGCAGTCACAGAAATAATTCTCATTATATTATTATATTACATTATGTTACCTACCTACTATATAAAGCACCTGTGCAGCAAATGGACGTGTTCCAATAAACATATATTGTATATTGTATATTATATGAGGTGCAAACTCATTGTGGGTACCTACCTCGCACCTACTAATATAAATAACAACATAAGAGATCATTTCTATTGCCTATTCTCTTCCGTCTGACGGCGTTGTACACGGCGCAGTATGTAATAATATTAATACTAGCTATATTATTATGATACTTGAGCAGCGAATTGTCTACTATGCAGTTGAAATTACTGTGCTATACTATAATGTAATAATTCCCGACGTTTTGCGGAAGATTCAGTATAGTATATAGGCACTGACGTGCAACTATAATATATAATAATATAATATAACATTTCTCAAGTTAATTTTATCGACACTTCAAGAATCATAATTTATGTACTGCAAATAAGTATCTACTTGACCAGTTGACCATTGTTTCGGATTCAAGAGTACTGCCCTCTCTGCACATTTTTCACATATCATTCACGTTCTCAAACCTATTATAGACACGGTTGCCAAGTACTGGGTGGAACCCGTCCATTGCACTGCCATATAGTAATGCTGTAGGTAATATTATTATATTTTTTTATACTAGAAACGTAGTTCAATGCTATTTCGACGGATTTTATTTATTTAAACAAAAATTGTGCTCATCGGTTCCAATTCATACTACAATAAAAGATGAATATGTTATTAGAATAATATCACCAATTTAAAATTTCAGGAATAAACACAAAATTTCAGACAAAAATTAAAATATTATAGGTACCTATACAGAAATTCGATGAAGACTAATATAACATCAGATGTTGAAACCTCTTTTCTCTTAAAAAATCGAAGAGATCCGATAAACAATCTGATTCAACTATAGGCATAGTCTATATAGGTTGTATATTGTATAATATTATATATAGTTTACAGATTGTATAATAATATGATCTACCTCATAATATTATTATACGCATTGCATTACCACAATTTAGAAATTGTTTGGATTTTCTGCGGGATTTAGCTTCAATAAATGCATATAGCAGAAATAATTAAGTAAACATCGAAAAAAGGACAAGTTGATTTTGATTTTGTGGTAGCGTAATACGAATATTTTCAGTATTTTATAAACTAGACGGTGGCTGGTACGCGTGAAAAAAAAACTATATATACACTAAATACGTACTAAATTTTCTCGAGCCTTTTGTAGATGATATTCGCGAACGACAAAGATTTTCTCCCACACGTTTAAAGCGTCTTTAGCGAACATTCGAGTTATCGAGTGAACGTATATAATATACATATATTTATATAGCGCACCAAGAATGGGTCGTTATATTGTTATCGCCTTCGGTCTTTGCTGTATAAACGATTCGTGATTGCACACAATAGATCAGTTAATTGAACTTGTATAATATTATAATATATACGCATACACATTGTGTATAAAATAAAATATAATATGATACACACCATACATATAAATACGTTTACGTATCGCAAAGTATATTGTGTGTTTTTACTTTTTTTTTATCGAAATTAAATTTTTCATGAGCATGAGCTGTAAAAAACGCATGGTCAAACGCGATAAACATTATTTGACGACTAAAAAAAATAAAAAATTGCATATAATAGTAATATACCTAATAATAATGTATCTAGGCGTTTTGCCACTGTCACCGCCGATATTCACACATTATAATGTGTTTTATAAAACACACACATACACACACACTCAAAGACTAAAGACGTCTCCGGGCCCGAAATTAAATGATACAATCGGGCAGAAAAATAATGACGACGGCGGGAACAAAATCGTATTCGCGGCTGCGATTCGTTTTGGAAACGCGCGTTTAAGCATAACACCCTCGTTATTTATTCACGGTATGTAGGTAGTACATACGCCAAATGCGTGTTCGATTATTATTGTAGTTTATTATAAGTATGTTCTATTATTATTCACATTTCCAGCGAACCGCCGCCGCGAGTGTGTTTTTATGTATAGGTACAACTTCATATAATGTATAGATTCTACACCTGCTTTATTAGGTATCCGATTATTATATTATATTATTGATGTGCCATCACTGCGACGATGCAAGACTTTTCGCAAGTAATATAATATAATATAAAATAAATACGAGGTGATTCTGTTATTTATTTTAACGCTCGACAGACTTCTCATCGGTAAATTTATTTAAAATATTTTTTTTTAAATAATTTGAAGTCATTAGGTATAACACAATATAATATTTTAAATCTATAGTTTTTTATCGTTATAATTTTTTAATGACCACTCCAAACATTTTTAATTTCATGTTCCAAAGAGGAATATTTTTCTGAGGATTTCCATACCATATAAAAATCAAATTTAAAAACAGTATAGTTAATTCGTAATTATATATTACTAGCTGATCCCGTGCACTTCGTTTCCCGGCAACCAATAATTATTATTATAATAGCTTCAAAACCCATGGCAACCATTTAAAAACAAAAATTTCCATCGGAAATCTCAAAATTCCTGTTTGAGCAACTCCCGTGGTTGGTTCTCTCCCTTTTTAAATTAGCCTATCTTCTGCTCAGAGGTATAATCTATCTATATATATATAAATATCTGATCCCGTTCACTTCGTTGCCCATTAAAATTGCCAACTCTATATGAATAATAATTCTACATATCACCATGGCAACCATTTATATACAAAACATTTTATCGGAAATTTCAAAATAATATATAATTGGTTGCCATGGTAATACGGAGACACACACGGACGAAAATCTCAAAATAATATATAAATGATTGCCATGGTAACATGGACACACACACTGACACACATACATTTATTTTTATATATATAGATATATTATAGGTACCTATATTATTAGTGTTAATAAAACTTATAATTTAGACGAGTGGATGAGTTGTGCACCAAATATTTTGTGGGATACTCATAGGTGCAATGTGGGGCGGCTTGTGGGGCTGAGGCCCCCAGTTTTATCCGTACCCACCCAGTTATTTAACCATGTATCACATTTTAGTTTAAAATATTAACTATCAGGGTTTGTGCTGCTGATACAATTTATCCCCCCCCCCCCCCCCCAATAGAAAAATGATCTTAGTTGCGCTAATAGGGATATCTCCAAACACTTCTTTTCACCACAACTAAAACTACCTAAGGTAAAATTTTTAGTAAAAAAGGTTGTTAAAAACAGATAAATTGACCGAAAAAATGACTGTTTAGTGATAATATATACCATCCCGACCCTGTGACTTGTGTAATAATATTATGCATCTTGTACAATGCATTTTTTTCTCACACATTTTTCATGGTGTTTATCATTGTTTTCGAAAGTATTTTTTTTTTTCGTTTGGTTTTTACTCGTCTGTTCGTTAATTCTCTCGCAAGGTTTTTATTTCAGATTTTGCTCGTTATACAGACGCGATATACATATATAGTGTGTATACATACTTAGATCTGTGCCTCTGTTCACTGCCTGTGCGTGTTGCAGCATCAGCAACAGCGGCGGCGGGTGCATAAAACTCTCGCGCCGCACACGGTAGCGCGTCTTATTAAAATTCCGCGAGCACCGGCTGAGCTGGTTGGAGGAGAGTATTATTATATACTATGTACAGGGGAAGGCTGCAATCATTGTTGTCTGTGCGGTCCAACCCGCCCCGCCGATATACCCACCAGCAATAGGACCGATACAAATTATACATATTATTATATTATATATATATATACTCGCCGCCGACACGTCGAGGTACGGCGGAAGAGCGCAAAAACCGCCACCACAGCAGCCGAGTGCCGGTAGACTTTATAAATCATCGACGAGATTAAAATCGTCGTCGTCGTCGTCAAAAAAAAAATACAAATTACGAAAAAAAATTGTCCGTATAGGGATTATATGACCAACGGGGTGCGAGTGTTGTAAAAATAATGCTCTGTTGTGTTGTTTTCCAGTGTGCTCACTACTCGTATACAAGTGTATAATACCTAGCCACATCATATACGTATGTATCGTACAATCATCTATATTACTATAATGTAGTGCTTGTGTACCTACAGCGAAAGAGAGGAAAAAAATCATACACGAGTTTGAACGCGGATTGCGCCACCTATGGCTTTGATTTGTCGACGGTCTCCAGACTATCAGTCAGGCTTATCAGTGATAATCACGTACTATTTATATAATGACCAATACATATAAGTGTTGCACTGATCGGTGTTATGGAGTTAATTAGTTATAAATGTATATTATATATTATTCCCAAGTACCTACCAATTTTTATTTTATTTTTTATTTACTTTTATATATCAAGGACAATTTTAACACGAAATAGAGTGGTCCGGGTTTTTAATTCAAATTTTTTTTTTTTATACAAGCCATATAAAAAACCAGGAAACTTTCCTTGCTGTAAGTGTAGTAGTGTTTGAATCTACATCGGCATTCAGTACATAGGCCACTGTTGTGATGGACGTGTTAAATGTAAATTCAACTTAAAATCATTATATGCGATTGCGAAATACGGTTCTGAGTGAAAGAAATTGAGTTAATCTCCGTATAAGTATTTATTTCTATTATTTTCTATAAATATTATATGCTATACTATTATTTTTTTAATTCTCTAGATTGAATTAGTTTTTTCCAAAAACGTCGCAATTACCAAAAGTCATATACTTATTATACCAATTTTCCAACCGATGTACTGTAGCATGTAGTGTGAATATTATTGGTTCATTGCATAATGTCTGGAATAACTAAAATCATTATTTTTGGTTGAAATATCTAATGTTTGTTAAAATTTGAACTTCAAATTTTTATAAATAAAATAATGATACTGTGTTTTTGATATGTTTACAGTACAATTCGCGAGGAATCTTGTACCTAATACATTTTCAAGTTTTTTAACCGAGAAACAAACAAAAATATTATCAACATAAATCGAAAAATGTACCTCCCTATATAATATTGAATATTTTCATACGGAGGGTATTATGAGGCTAACTCTATCCATCACAAGTAATTGGTATGAAAATTCCATTGCAGTGGTACTATATGGTACACGCAGTACCTACAATCGAATACAAGAATAATGTAAATCGAAAATAGGAATCGAATGAATATCGATCAAAATAAACAATGTAAATGCTGAAAACCTACAGGTATCTATGTAAAAACATGACATAATATAATGTGATTTACATAAATTCTATCTATATCGGTACACGCGTGGTAATCAACCAATACCATTTTCCATTTCCTGTCGGTGAATTAATTTTTGTCTCGCTGCGTATAGGTACCTGGTACACATATAAATTATTAAGTTATCAGATTTATTATTTATACTTTTCTATTAAAGCGAATAGGTATTATTAATCAAATTAAAAATACGAACAACGGGGTAATAATATTATGTATTATTCATATAAGTACATAACATACAGAATAATTATTTTAATAGTGAACATTCGTTATCTCAAATGTACGAACGGTACAAAACATTTTTTAACGATAATTTTTAGATATATATATTATTATTAATTTTTAAGTTTTTACTTTTTTGAATAACAACATAATATGTATTTCATTTCATTTCCCGAAGCACAATATATCTTTTAGATGATCTAAATGTAAGCATACAAATATCGAGTAGATATTTAATAAGTCATAAGTGTTTACATTTTCAGTGAGCCGTGTGTTGTGACCTGGGGTATCCCGCCAAATCACACAAGTCTATTCATTAAAAGCTTAAATACAAGAACTACTACAAATTAACTAGGTACTCCTTCAAAATTCAATTTTTAAATAACGAAATTCTCAGAAAATATTTTTTGTAGAAATACGAAATTAAAGTATGCTATCATTCAAAAAAGTAAAAATCTGAACTAATGATAATGATAAAAAAAATAAATAAAAAGAGGAAAGTTAGGCAATCACTTTGCTATACATTAGCTAGGCGTTGATACTTTGTCATTGCGTGTAGGTAGGCACAGTAATATATGTGTTAGATTTTAATTCAATGATAAATCATCGTATACACGATGAAAAACAATTTTGAGCGAAGACGATCTTACTTTTTGGTATTTAAGGTTAGCAAACAATTATTATTTGAATAATAATATTAACATTTTTAACAAATGTTCTTATTAGATTCTAAGTGAGCTATGAAAGTTTTAATTTTACAATAGTGTGTGTGTGTGTGCTTTTTTATAACTGAAGACCCTTTCTAGTTGAAAAATGCTCGGATCATCAACTTCGATGGAGGTTGCTAGCAGTAAACTGTATCTAGTTGGTATTTTTGGGAGGTAAAAATTAATAACGGTCAGTATTTTTTTTTAAACAATTGGGAAAAACATAAAAGAATTCGAAAGTAAGTTAACATTTAAATTTGAATTAAATATAATAATTAAAACAAATATTGATTATTGTTGGTAATCCTAATTCCTAGTTACCAAAAAGGTAGACCATCATTTGATTTGCTTAGGTTATTTTCTATTCATGTCGATAAAAAAAGTTTGATCAGTTAAAAAGCTTAAATATTTAATATAAGATTTTTATAAGTTTTTATACTATAATAGGTATATTATGAATTTATAAAAAAAATTACCGTAAATCTACAATAATTTTTATGAGTGTTTGAAAACAGAATTTTGACGAATTTATATACCTAATGGATATACGATTATATATTATTGATAGTGATTAATTACTAATAACACAATACATACAATTTTTTTGGCTTAAGTTAAATCGATCTACCTTTACTAATAGTAAAATATATTATTTTAATACCAAAAATATAGGTTGAAGGACAGTATTAGTTAAAGTCTTCAATCAGAATCGTTATTTGTAACAAATGGTTTATAGTTTATACATTTATAATAATAAAAATGGAATTCAAATTTAACACAAACATTACAGTGACTTACTCAAGGACGTAAACACTCGACATCTACAGACTAAAATTTATTGTATAGCAGAACGGTAACCAAATTTCCAACCTTTTTTTTTGTTTTTTTCCGATTATTAAAAAAACATTGAGAATTTTCAATTTTCACCTCCCAAAAGATCCAATTAGATCCAATTTACTGATAGCAACCTCCATCAAAGTTGATGATCAGAGGATTTATAGAAACTAGAATTCTACGCTCAGAATCTATAATGTTAGTTTTTAATGATTGAATTATGCATTTAAAAAACTATTTAAAAAACCGTTAATACTTTCAAAGATAATGAAAGGTTAAAAAAAATCATTCAGTATATATAATATGCATAGATAATTTTAATTGGAATTTTAATTATAAAACCAAATAGATTCTAATGAATAAATAAAAAAAATGTACTTTAAAACTTCCAGAATACAATGATATCATGGATTATGTTATATATACTCTACCATTTTTATGGTATTTAAGACCTATTGTATACTATATTTATATTATAATATGGCTTATGACTTATGAGTATCAAAATATACAACTTTTTCTATATAACATTTTCCCTTGAAACATAATTAGTTCTCTTTAAAATCAGAATTAAGTTAATTTCAACCTTTTTGTTTTGTATTATGATTTACACTCTATATGCGTGCGCTGCACGTCAGATTTAAATTATAAATTAACCATAAAAATTATAGGGTATAAATTATCGATAGGTACAAGAATGATTTCTTTTTTTTATACATTTAATACGATAAACCAATAACCATAAGGCTAAGGTATATAATAATTTATAAACTTTACAACACAATTTGAATTTACTTCAAAATATTTGAATTTGAGAAATTATTGTTTTTAAAATGGAATATGTTATTTAATGTATACACTGTAATAAAGGTGTAATTATTGAATTGATAAATTGCAAAATAGGTAAAAGGTTAGTGAGATAATTTCAGTAATAGCTATCGTCGATGCTTGAAGGATAACGATTTCTATTCACAATCCAATTATTATCCAATACTTCATCCTTTCTTTTCGTGATAATTCTGTTTTATAAAGAAATTGCATAATAAATAATGTGATTCTATTTTCTAATTTATGATTACCGTGAAATATTTTTATTAAATATATATGGTGGTAATTAAATACGACAGTTTCAATAATTGCATCATTATATAAATAGGATTTAAAAAGTTGTTAAATATAATATTTTATTTTTTTTATAAAAGCAAACCACATTTACGAAAAAAATAAACCTATCTATAACACTATTAACGAGTTGCGACGCGACGGCGCGAACGTATATCACGTTTATATTATTTTACAACATTCGATCAGACTATCATAGGACAAAGTACATAATATTATAATTAAAACCATAATAATATATGCATATACATATAGAAAGTTTACCTATAGCTATGTGCCCTGCATGTGCAGTACTGCAGTAATACTTAGGTACGTAGGCAGTTTAATCCATCCTTATCACAATTGTCGTTGTGTACACAAAATGTCTATTCATTTTTTTTACAGACATTTAAGATGGCCACTACAATTAGAACATTTTATTATATTATATTTTTCGGTTTCACATTATTGACGGTAGAAAAAGACGAAACGAGATTCCGAAGCGTCATCGTCCTCCACAGCACCACTGCGATGGATAATATATAATAATAACTATCCGTACTAAATCGTAAATCCGAAAAATAAAAAAAAATAACAATAATAATAATAACGCGATGCACAAGTCGGGCGAGAAGAGAAAAAATTACTTTATTATATATTATAATATAATGTTGTGTCGTTTTTGTGTATCATTCAAATATGAGCAACACACGGTACAGTAATGATGGTGGTGGAGGTAGGGTGGGGTGAGGTGGTGATGGTGATGATGCTGGGAAAATATAATGCGTTTCAAAACTAATGCAAAAATACCTATTTAAATATCACCGACCGTTTAAGACACACATATACATATATATTATATGCAATATGCATCTATTATAAATTGCTTGAAATTAAAAAAAAAAAAAATGTGGGTGTCAATTCCATGTCAAATATATAACACGCAACGTGTTTCTTTTCCATTATAATATATAATATAAAATATAATAGTGTATAACAGCGTTTGTGTTATATTGTACACAAAACAACCAATACACTGCTCCGTTACCATCTTTGGAACGCATTCATTTAGCGTGGGTTTTAAGGAAATGATATTATTTTGTTGTTTCACGGATAGAGACGATGAAAAAAACAAATCTATATTTCCAATTGATGCAATCCATCCAGATATACAAGTAAGTTGTTGTTGAATAAAACAATTTTTGTAAAATGTATTAATTTCAATTGAAATACATAATAATATTCTGAATATTTATTTAAATCAATTACCTGCTATAAGATAATATAAAAATTAAGGAAATTGTTCAGTCTACTAGGTATAACAATGAAATAAAATGTACCTATAATATAATTAATATATAACCAATACAGCTATGATTACATAATATTAGTAAAATACAAATTTAGAAAAATAATATAAACTATTACTCGCATCAATATTATAATTATTTAAAACTAATATTTCATATTTGAACTAATTAAAGTGTTTTTATTTTATTATTTCGCACGGTCGTGCGGTGTACATATTGTATATTTTTTAAATGAAAATTATAAATAATTAATAATTTTACACCTCAGAAAAACCAAATTTTATTCATGATTAAAAAATCTCCTATCATTTATCAACCATGAAAATAATCAACTACAAGGTAATGGAAATATAAAGATGGATAATTAATAAGTTTAGATACTATTAAAAGTCAAAATACTAACTATACCTATACAAAATTAAAAATAGATGTTTGTGATATATATAAATACATGTAAGTCTATGTAACCTAAAACCTTAAGCAACTACAATATACAATACTATAAAATACTATATACACAAAAATGTATCATTTCAACTATGATAGAAGTTGACGTTACTTCATATCGGGCCTTATTTATTGTCAATGCATAAAATACTTTACGAATTCCAGCGTATTTCTATTATTGAAACTTAAAGTTTCACTAAAACTTATTTTTCCACTCCAAACAACTGGAGGAAGGACAAAAAACGTGGCATCCATATTGAATACTAAAAACAAGCCATCATCGGAGTGACTTTATATCGTATCGAAAATTGTGATGGTGATGATGTGATACATTTTTATGAAAAGTGTATTAAATTTGTATCATTCTAATATTTTATATAGAGAGCTAAAATCAAATAACAGCTGAAGATGAAAAACGTGAACAATCCGAAGGAATTTAAAAACAATCGAAAATATATATTTATTATAATCTAAAATGTATAATGTATTTATTTTAATTTATATCGTTGGGCAATCGATAAATTTCAATAAATACGTTCACGTTTTTCGAGATTAAAAAAATCAAGCTTAACAAAAGTACCTATAAAAACCGCGTTATATTGTTATTTGAGTGAAACAACTAGAGAAAGCTTAAAACCTTATATTCTCGGAATAGAATTGCAGAAATAATAGGATTGTAATAGTTATACTGCGATTTTGGACGTTTAAAAATAGAAGAGTGCATTTATTTGTACATAATCGTATTATTATTTGTTATACGATTCTCAACATTTTAATATAATATACTGAATCAAATCTTTCTATAGACGAACCAATAGTAATGGGGGTTTACGCTTTATTTAACTTGGTGAACTAACCCCTACCCCTCCTCATAAAGGTGACCAAAACATAAAAATTAAATTAAATTAAATCTAATGCATTATTTATAATATCAATATGTAATTGTCAGTTTCTTTCCAAAATCTGCATGTTAGCAGCTCCTCACTAGTAGCGTCTCATCTACACTCATTTTTCGGTTACATCAGCCCCAAAACCGTTTTTCTAACACACACACACACACACAAGTATGATTATGTTGTATATAGAAATCGATTTGACGATAGAATAATAAGTAACACGCGCGCACTCATATTGCAGGTACCTGTACGTATTTTTAACCGGTAGCATAAACGCCGCCGGGCACAATTAGCCGGCGGTGGAAGTCGACAAGTTTACTTGTACGTATACTGCTGCTATACTATATATATAGGTGTGCATGAATGTGTCTTATGCACATGGTAATATTCAGTGACGGGCTAACGAGATATCAGAGGCGTGATGCGTATGTATACGACGTCACCGAACCTTACTACGGTGGAGGTGCTCGGGTATATAGGTACATGCATAAACACATATTATATATATTATATTGTACGCGTGCAGTGTAATCGACGAGTACGCGCCATATAGGTGGTGAATATCGTACATAACGAGAAGAATCGAGTGAGGAGATGCTGTTCGTCGGGCCGTTGGCTTATTCTGTCTCAAGGACTCCGATCACGGACCGTGAAAGGTTGCGTCTCCCATTCTGCCCCCCCTCCCCTACCCCCGTTCGTCCACCTATATCCTATATAAGTATTTACGAGGTATCCGTATATGTAGGTACGTGTGGCTGTCTCTATCACTCACCTTCTACTTTATACACGGTTTACTATGTATACTATATACTCTCCTCCTCTCGTTGATGATCATATTTTTTACGCCGAGATTTTTACTACAATAATGAATGAAATCGAATCGACGGCGCAGCGTCGGCGGTGGCGGCGGTGGGAGGTGACATACGAAAAGAATGAGACTATAATATATATATAATATTATATTGTGTATATACATTATAACATGCATGTGTTTATATATAGGATATAGCATCTCGATTCACAAGACCCGGGCAATAATTAAGGCATTGTATAGTAATCATCAGGCCTCCGGTTGTTTAATGACCAAACAGCGCATAGACAATGGATCTCGGGTACATAATATTATATATGTATTGTATACAGTGTCCGCGCGCGCGAGTGTGTTTGTGTGTAGTCTACTAAAATAAAGATCCCGAGCTACTGGCCAGGAAGCCAATTCCGAGCCGTCATCATCATTAATCAACCATATTCTGGCTGGTTTAATTTAATCAACTTTAATAACATTTTCGAGTCTACTCGCACTTGTACCAATATGTATATATAGCGTATGTATATATTGTGCGGTTGTACAGCATTACCACGTAGCTAGATACTATATATTATTATTATATACGTCGGTAGAACCGCCGTCGCCGCCGCGTATATATGGAAAAAACGGGTGGCACGGTCGGCATGCAGCAGTTACACTTATCGCGTATACTCTAAGACGCGCCGCCGCTACCGTTGACTTCCATAATAATTGTTGCAGGTAATACGCTAATACAATGATGTATGGAAATCTTATAAGCCAACGCGTTGAAAAACACGTACACGCTGCACCGTTGTACTGGCTCTACCAATTGCAGAATCAAATAGCGATGTGTATAATTTATAGCTTTACCCCCCTCCCCCCACCTACCAAACTACGGATGTACTGCGTAGCGGCAGTATAACAAGCCCGACGGTGATTCAAAGTTCAGTCATAGTTAATAATATGTCATTATTATTAATTTGCTTGTAACGAACTAATCCGGTTGTACCAAAATCAAATAATATATGACATAAAAATGTGATGACAAAAACTTATAATACGTGCACTATATTATAGCGATTTAAATAAATATCGGTAAAGTATCATATGCTATTATTATTTAACGGTTTTTAGATTTCAAGACATATATGATCTAAAAATGAGAATATTTTGTGTAAAGGGAAACATTTTAGACAATCTATATGAAAACGTTTTGATAATGATGCGATAATTTAAGAAAAACCACGATGTACGATTAAAAAACCACGTCAAGGATGACGAGTAATATTTAATTTACAACTGCTGTTTGACGGGCTTTCTGATGTCGACCGCATTTTCTCACACTTCGACGATGGTATAATAACAACTGTATAGATTCTATAATTATTATTTCTCTCCAATAGGTATAGTCGAGATTGTTGGATGCCGATTTCCGGTGGGAACGCGTATAACATTATACTAGACGAATTAAACAGTAAGAAGAAACTAATGTAAATTAATACAAGAAAAATGAATACCAACAAGATATAACTATAAACGGTATATATAATCTAGTATTAACGTTAAACAATAATCGTTTTTGTGAAAAGTTGCGTGCGATGGAAATTCACATCACATAATATATATTACACGACATATGCACGGTACAATTTTAATAGTTTTATAGAAATACATAAATATTACAATATACGTTTCACAATATACCTTACATATGTTGTTGCCTTCGGGCGGGGAGCCCTAAAAACTAAAAATTTAATTTAAAAAAAATAAAGAAACTAGCCCCTAGGTCGAGGGTGGTATAAGTATATATATATATATATATATACAAAAAAGGGAAAAAATAACAGTTTTCTTTTATTTTGTATTCGTATCTCTAAAGATTATTCCGAAGTCGCTAGCTGCAGTCTTTACACACACGCGTATCCTTTTATGTACCTAAAAACGCGGTGAAAACGTGAATATTTATCCCCGAAACGGTGTTGGTAGTCGTGGGGGTGGTGGTGATGGTGGTGGTGGTGTATATTATAGGTACCACCGTGGGCGCGTAATCAAAATGTCATTAGCGAGATTACCCGGGGGCTCCCGAGCCCTCCACGACGCCGACGTTTTTAATACGCAACGATTTAGACGCGCGTGCATTGTACGAGAACATCGCGCCGCTGCTCCCCCCTCCCCCTTGTTTAAATGCGGCTCTCGCGGGGGTGGTTTTTATACGTCCGGGGTAAATCCAGCCACCTTCCCTTAGGTTACGACGGTGTGCGTGTGTCTATAGTATAACAACGTAGTAGTAGTAGTAGTAGTAGTATAGTAGTAGTAATAATAAACGGGAATCGATGCCAACAATATCTCGACACGTTAGAAACCTCGGGCGGCTGTGTTATATAATATAATATAATGTGTGCTTATATATACAACGGCGGTGGGTCGAAGAGAGTCATTTGCGATGTATACTACCGATTGAGGGGTGGATGAGATAGATACTTACAACAACGGTAGTTATATAGAAGAACATATAACCGCTCTTAACCTCTACGAGGAGCCGAAACTGCGCGGGCGCAAGTGCCGCCGTCGCGAGCTCGACATCCGATTTGTAATATTATTATTATTATGAAGTACGACGTGTAGGTCGGTATCGGAAGCCTATCCGAATATTTGTAGATTATGACGAATGGCCAACGTCAGATGTGAACTATACGAATATAATATTTTTATATAATAGCATAGACGTTTAGAATTTAAAATGTATATGAGCAGCGTATATCGCCGTCACAGCGGTTTTACGATTTTTTTTTATTAAATCACAACCTAATCGATAAAATATATAATAGAATATTTCATAAATGTACGTACATTAAATCATTTATATCAAGGCAATAAGAAATATAAATATATTTATTGCTAGTAACGCGTACAATTGTGCACAAATTATTGCCCGGGGTTTTATAAGATGTATAGGTACATATAATAATGTACGTAGGTATACATCGTAGTATGTCAGTATTCTTTTCTAATTAATTTACGGAAATAGATTTATAGAATGGTTTAAAGACTAGCCGTGAGGCTTTTAATTATTTCCATTTAATCTATGCAATAAATTACCTTATTATGTTATTTATTTCACAATTCATTGTCTTTATATATATATATATATATAATTACATTATCATTATTATTTGTCAGTCGTCGATTGTATGTATATTACTAGGGACACCGGGTTAATATAACTTATATACGCAGACGGAGAACGTTATTATAATACCATGTCAAAACTTAGAATATATAATGATCTGATTAGAAATTAAAAGACCGTTAATAATTAAAATACAACAAATATAAAATTAATGTAATGTTAAACTTCTTTATAAAATACATCGTGCAATTATTTACAAAATATATAAACTGGAACATATTATTATACACGCTATATTGTATGACTCAATATCTCAGGTATCTCAAATCTGAAGATATAATATTATAATGAGTACGATATAAGGATATAATTATAAGTGTAAGAGAAGAACATTAGAAGTACAAATCTTGTTTTTTAAATGTCTTATTAAACACGGTGTTAACGGTTTTATCAGATACATTATATTGTTACTTTTACCATGTACGCGTAATAAAGTCATTCAAGAAATATTAATCTCCACACGATATAGAAAAGTCGCAAGACACAAACTCGCGTAACCGAGCAAAAATCAACGGACGTTTATGCTAGAATACCTATGTTTTGTAACAGCTGACGGTGAATAACAATATCGCTATTCGCTACAATCTGTTTCCAATACTAATTAATTTCTAAATTGTGATGGCACTGTGTTGTTCAATATAGCATTATGATTTATTGCGTAATACTATGAGGGGGGGGGGGGGTGTCGTCTCGTTGTCGAGATTTAGATTATGATTTTGATAATGCTGTATTGATAGGTAAAATATTGATTAGTGAAACTAAAAAAAAAATGTTTAATTTAGTTAAAACTATAATATTATTTTAACCACAACATTTAATTGAGGTAACTTTAAATGTTAGCTGATTAGTTCAGTTGTGCACAATAATTTATAGTACTGTTTACCACCGCTCATCAAATATAGGGAAAAGAAGAATAAATTGTCACGTTGGACAAATGATAAAAACAATAATAATGACAATGATAATAATATAATAAATAAAATAATGATAATATAATAAATAAATATATTATTATTATACACCGACGATGGCAAAACCGGATTAAAATGTTTGCCCGTCGGTAGTGTAGCGGCGGCGGTGGCGGAGGAACGAGAAAAAATCCCACGGATGCGTTTTTGCGCGGTTTTCTTCTGCTGCGGTGTTCGACCCGGCCGGGCTGTCGGCGGCGCGCGCGCATTCGGTTTGACGGGCGCGTACGCGGTATGCAATATGCATGAGACGACCGCGACGACGACGACGACGGCGGACCGGTTGCTGTGACGGCGGCGGCAGTCGTCGTTGTTGTCGTCGAGCTTAATTACGCGGACAGTCAAAACGAAAAAAAAAACCGAATGAAAAACATAATATTTTATTTCCGACCAATCGGACGATGCTGGTGTACCGGCCAATGGGGTGTAGACGAGTGACGAATACGGCTCGTAGTGTATGTATATTTATATAATAATATTATATTATACCTACTATGGAAGAATCTTCGTTGTACCTTAAAAGGAATAGAAAACGCGTAAACAAGCTATTCCGAGCTTATAATATTGCGTTAAAATCGAATTTGCATAAACAAATCTAATCTAGGCGATACACCCTGTATAATGTATAATATGATGTATGCATTACACTAGATCAGTGTTTCCTAATCTATAAGAAGCGTACTTCTTAGATGTGGCGGGAGGGGGTGAGATTTAATACATAAAAAAGCAACCACCAACCGTTAACCGACCAAGCATTACTCGAATGGTTGATTAAATTTAACACGTAATACGGTTCAATACGACGTTTTTAATCTCAAATCAAGTACCTTACCTGCTATCGAATCATCGCGATCATATTACAATAAAATTGTACTTTATAGGTACCGATAGTCTACTGACAGCATGAAATTTCTTTAGCCTAAATAGAGTTGTAATAACCTTTGTAGTGTAAAAATGTATCTATTTTATTTCACAATAATGTTCATCATATTATATTTTATTTTAATACAAAAATTCTAATGTACAGTAATATAATTCAGCAACCTTTGCAGTGTGTCAATATTTTTTATTTATTTATCTTTACTAATCTTTCTACGTTCCCTGCAGTGTATAACCAAAAAAAGTCATCTCTATTTTTGTTCGATTATGAGGGGAATGAGGTTTTTGAAAATCTACAAGGATCTAGGAGTCAATAACAAAAAGGTTGGGAAACACTGTGCGATAGATCCAGTACGTGGTATACAATATTATATATACCTACTCGTAGTGCTGCGGTATAATATTTTGCAGTACTCGGCTCAACTGCTGTGTATAATATATAATAATATTTTCGCCAACGAGCGCACATTCCGACTGCGGGATATTATGTGTGTGTGTAATAAAATAATATAATCGTCGTGACGGTTATTTATCGTGATATTATATTACCTATTATATCTATACGGCTCGGCGGCCACGTTGTTCTTACCCGTTGATCGAAGTCTTCGTCATGAACACGTTCAGCACCGATGACACCATCGATTTCCACACTTGCGGCAATAGCCTGTCGCTCTGTTCGATCGAATCGTCCAAGAACCGTTCGGTGTCCGCGTCCGCGTGCATCTGCACAAAACTCGAATACACGTCGTTGTCTAATTGGGATTTGTCCACAGAGTACCACTATAAACGGGAAACAAAAAATGACTCGTTTTATAGTATAATATACCATAGGCATATGATATAGGTATATAGGTTATATATTATATGGGTGTATCATTATGGTCGAGAATGTATACGGTTTGACCTGGCTCGGGGGGATATTGAGACGGTTATTATAATAATATATCCTTTAAATAAACAAGAGGTTTTTTTATGCTATATTGTACCGCCTCACAATAGCAAAAAAATATATTCTAAAAACGTGTAATTATTATAAATTTATATAAATAATAATAAAACGGAAAAAAATGGTTTTTCAAATTTAATACGCACATATATACATCATGACTGCTATATACCCGTGCAGTAATTATATATTATAATGGTGTTTACCATTTCCTTATTTTCCGTTGGAACTCGGGGTAGTTACATAATATATTAATAATAGCTGAAACGATAAAATGCATACAAGCTGGACAATATATAATGGGGATGACGACAAGCCATTTTTTACGACCACCGATCATATTATTATGTCCATTGTAATCTACTGTCACGTATAATACGACTAATTAGACCACGGCGTGTGTGTAATTATACTCGAAACAACACATGGCGAATAAGAACGTTATGTACTCATATACTTTGTATCTAAATGTATATTATTTGTTTCTATATATTTCCCTCTTCTTCGCATTCTTTTGTTTAACACCTAACTCTGGTTTAAAAAAAAAACTGTGCTTGTATGGACAAAAACGAAAATACCATATTCTTTGTAAAACGATACGTCGTGTTTGTTTGTTTTTAATGCACATTTAATCAATAATTATATAACTAACCATTCTTATTCAGAACTAAATTATACTTATATGGAAGTATAATATAATATATTGTGTACTTATATTATTTGTATAATCAACAATCTACACATTTACACTGTTCCGTAAGACACTTATAAATATGCATTAACTGTTACCAATTGAATCTGTTAGACCGATTGACATAAACAACATAATATCTCAATAGTGTTGCGAGTGTTTTCAACAGTCATATTATGATTTGTAAAATCACTGCATTTATTTTCAATTTATACGTACAATTTGTAACAAAACACTGACGAATAAAAAGTTTAGGACCATAACGACACCGTGTGTGCATTTTCATTTAATTCAATGAACGCATGAGATAATATTATTTTGGTATATTTTTAAATATATAATTTCTGCGCAATGTTCTATACAAAGTGAAAAAATATAGAAATATATGGCAAATGTACCATAGTATAATATACAGTGGCACAACTAGTAGGTAGGGAACGAGAGGGGCTTAGCCCCTCTAAATATATTCCTTATTGATTTATATGTAAGCCACCTATGGGTTATTTTAAATTTATAGTTTTGTTAGGTGGGCTTTAGCCCCCCCCCCCCAGAATTTTGACCCTAGTTGCGCCTATGACAATATGTTAAAAACAATACTATATTATTATTATTATACAAGGGTTTGTATAAACTATCACTTGGTACGAACCTACCACCTACCTATATTTTATTATTATTAAAATAATAAGTAAACACATAAAAAGTTTGTTTAAAATTCAATACGAGTTGTTGGGTTAAGATTTATGACAATATCTAAGCAGCGTTCTCAATTCAAAACTATATTACAATAAACATACAAATTCAAATTGAAATATTTTAACTGTAAACAATACGTGATGTAAATTATGAAAGCACAAAAATCGTTGTTAGTTATACCTTATACATTGTACGTGTTATTAACAAACATAAAATAATTTAATTTTTTTTCCAATTTAAAACAATATAAACACAAATCATCATCAAATCTCTATTATGCTTTCATTTTTAACACGCAACGGCAACACCACTGAAGCAGGATAAGAATGATTATTTGACACTCATGATGACTAGTGACAAAACGCCACATGAATACTCGAATATTATATACTTATTCCAATAGGTTTTAAGTTGTCCGCTGAGTTATAGGAAATCATTTTTCAAATATTTACGAGCATGGGGGGATCGCATATGATAAACTGATCCGATGAATCACCCTATACGAGGTAAATATTTCCTAAAACTCGCGAGTCCTCTTTTGCAGTATAGTAATGCCAGCGGCCTGGCCTTTATCCAAATACTCTCATACACATATACCCACGATCTAAATGTCACTTAAAGCGGATAAGGGTTAATCATGATGTGTTGGCACGTATAAGGCCAAAGAATTTTTACGATGTCCATAAACCATTCGGATGGACAATATAATAATATAATACCATTAATATACCCTCGATATACAATAATAATAATAATAATAATAATAATAATGATAATTTATTAGCGATATCTGTGGTGAACATTAAAAATGGACATGTCTTGCGGCCATATTGGAAATTAACTTTTTCATTTTTTTCTCCTATAAAATTCAATATTGTTACGAAATTGAGACTCAGTGATCAGAGAACAAAATCGAGTATAATATGTATGGTTTTCACGGAGTAAAATATAAAAGAAGAGAATAATATCACGGACGCTTAAGACTTAAGTCCCACCTACTCAGTTGATGATGTACTCAAGAACTGAGTTTTGTCCTAGAAACGTACGGAAAATAATTAAGTATATCTGTTGCGAATACGAACAATGTATAACGTGTCATTATGTAGAGTTGGTTTGGTATATATTATAGACGGAGTATAGGCGAAGGATTTTAATTATAAATCAAACTTTAGAAACATGGACGAAACGCAAAGGTTATTATTTATTCAATGGCACAGAACTATAGGGGAGAAAGGGGAAAAAAACCCTATATCAACTTTAATACGAATTATTATTAGTTTTAATAATTGATCGGCCAGCGGGCATCATATTATGTAACATGTGGGAACTATGACCAGCGGTTGCTTAAACATTTAATTTTCCGAGAAAAAAATCGAGTCGACGACAAATGAAAAAGAAATAAAAGACACACATACATATATATATATATATTATATTATATAGGTACCTACACTCTCATTAATGTCAGTCAGTCAGTCAGTCCTGAACTCGTTAAGGACGAATAATAATTGTTACCGGCACCACATTATTGGCAATAAATGAATAGGTTTTTTTTAACAATACAACTTTATGCCAAAACAACAACCGTCAACAATAAATATTAATGGCGGCTTAAAACAGTGAATTATGGTTTGATATAATTGAAGGACAGTAGGTTGGAATTTTAAATTATCTTTTCCCCTGCTCTTACCTATTCTACAAATCTGATAGAATAGCTTCAAAAATTATAATCATAATTTAGTTATATTTATACATAGATATATAAAATAACTATATACATATGTATTAATATGAACTTGAAAGTTGTAAGTTATCTAAGGTCGAACAATTAATTTAAAAATAGATTAAAACTGTAATAGTGTGTCCTTACTTAAAAACAAATGTATAACGGAATTAGGTATACTTTAATTCTAACTTAAAATTTGAGATTGAGAGTAAAAAATAGTGATATATATAAAATAAATTGGTGAAAAGTATAAATAATATTTTCATTATTTTATACTTGTATCCTAATATTAGGGTAGTCAACACACGTGTAATAAAATAAAATAATTACCTAAAATAGGTACATAATATAATAAGTATCAGTAATCATTATTTTATATTGTATTATCATGAAATTAATTCAAATTCATAATTTGAACGAAAAAATAATTTGAAAACAAAATAAAAAATGCACTGTAAGTTGTCACAATTTTCCTATTACTCTAGTTATCATATTTCCTTGCAAGCCTATTATTATTAAGATTATTATTATAAAATACTTTTAACCGCATATTTATTATACATTTATCAAAAACATATTATAATATTATAGTAGAAAATAATAATAGATTAATTTAAATAATATAAATGTAAATATAATATTATTAACCAACTTACCAACAAAGTTGACTTTTAGAAAATTAATAAAAAATATATATAATTTACCACGGCTCCGAGATAGGCAAAATAGATACAGATATGTCTAACAATGAACATAGTTGCATGCATATAGAACACTTAAGGGATTTAACATTATATTCACAAATACTTTAAAATATGAACATAAAACAAAAAATATTTACAAAATATTATTCTAAAGAAATTGCATAACCAATATTAACTATGATTTATTAATGTATTATACGTGTGTCATTATAGCGATGGTATAAACATTGTTTAACCTTTAAATAATACTAGCATTATGTATTTATTATTTTTTAGTCAACAGTAAAAATTATTAAAATTAACAATAGTATAACCATTATTTAAAGTTTATATGTAAATTATTGTGTAATTAATAACATTATGATGGTAATTATCTGAATTATAATTTTGTTAATAGTAAAATTACATTTTTTTCTTCTAAGAAAGAAATTATTATTAAAATTGAAGAAAAGTCATTAACAATAAGATAATACCAATTATATAAATGTACATAACTGACGGACTGAAAAATGAGAAAGTAGTGTTTGATTTTTATATAATCATTTTTGCAATTGTCGTTGACCAACTATAATTATTGTTAATCACACCATTAATAGTTAAGCTACATTAAAAGCAATTCAAAAAATTAAACAATAAAAATATAGTAAGTAATTACTAATTATAAAACATATCGTATTTTATTTATAATGTATGACTAATACCAACCTAAAAATCGTGTTTAAAAATAATATTCTGAATATTATAATGTATAATATATTATTTTTAATTTAAATTTTTTGTTTCACAATGTATTACAATTTATGAAAACAACAAGAGAGTATGAAGCCTATAACGAAGAAAAGGATACATGTTTCATAGAATGAATATTCTTCCCACTGGAGGAACTTCGACATGAGTTTAACAATTCGTTAATTAAACACTATTGAGACATGATAAATCATTAATTATGTATTATTATTATCTTTATTATTTATACGATTGTAATATTATAATATAAATATTTTAAAAGAGTATTGAGTACCTATCTACATTATATTATATTATTTGAATGCGCCGTAACTATTGATTGCGACCTAGCTGTATGTAACACCCGTTAACCCATATATATTTTTCGGACCGTCTAATTTGCTCGGTCGTCGCGATAATAATTATGCGCACGTTAACTCTGTTCCCTAATTTATATTCCGTTGAAAAATGTGTATTTACAATTAATATATACCTATATATATATTATAAATCAATTTTTATCATTCGTAAATTACTTCATTGTTCGCGTGCATATTTCTGAATGCATACAAATATTCGCTGGTTTCACACAGGCGTAAACACTCACACACACATACACTATTATAATATTTACACGTGCATACACAGCACGCTGTTCAAATGAGCTTATGCAATAGGTATGGTGGCTACATTCTCGGCGACACGAGGTCCTCACTAATAAATAATCAAAACTTTATTGTAATCCAAATATATAAATATTCTTTGCGGTAGTTTTTTTTTTAATTTTTTCTTTTTTCTTTTTCGTGCGTGTTACCTTTTCGGTTGCACGGCAATGACTTGGCAATGTCGTAAACAATTGAGGGGTGGGGGAGGGAGAGCCGAGAAATAGAGGGCGGCCCTTCATTAGTACAATCTTGTTTTTTATGTCATTAACGATGACTTGGGCGAATTTAGAAATAAAAAGAATGGAAATAATAAAAAAAAAAATATAACACATAGGTACACTATATACACTCACACTAGCACATGTATATTATAATATATTTATTTGTGTGTGTGTGTGTGTGTGTGTGTGTGTGTGTGTGTGTGTGTGTGTGTGTGTGTGTGTGTTTATATTGTATGAGCCGCCGAATCGGAATGAGCGCACAAACGCGTGTTAACGAATGGGTCGTATTGTAGATCGTTATTTTTCTGAGTGAAAGGAATTATCATGCGTTTTCAATAACACAAACACCGAGAGTATTATTCAATGAATAACACAAAAAACAGCTTTTCGGCATTTCTCAGTGCATTGTTTAATTACCCAGAACACATTGGGAGTACCTTTATGTGTACACACATCACACATTCCTTGCGTATAATATAGTTAATCATCTTTTCGTCGGCATCCATCCAACCAATCTCACAAGACCGTAGCACGGCAGTGAGCAAAAACTACGAAGATATGTGCCTGTCGTTGCAGCACCTAAAGACCGGTTAATTGACAACAGCATAAATACGAAGTTGAAAAGAAAATATAATATGAGACGTCATCATCAGTTCGGTGAGTAATCACATTTTATTGTGAATATTCATCAAAAATAATTTTCCACCGTAAAAAATTTGTTAGTTCTTGATTTTTATTATTATAATAATTTTTTTTCTAGGAAAACGTCGATCAGTTTTATTATATATTATATTTTATATATTTATAATCATAATATGAATTGATATGGAAAAGAAAAGAGTTTTTCTCAAAGTTTTCAGTAGGTATTGAAACGATTTTGCTTTTGTTATACACATTGGCATTTTATTATCATAAGAAAATATCTTGTCTAAAATAACATTAAGAGTAAATTTTATTTTCACTTTCATATGATAATAAATAATAATTATAATGTATGTATTAGTAATATAAAAATATAGGTACAATGTACTAATTGTGATGTCGTATATGAAATATCAAATAAATGCGAGGAACAGAAAAAAGTATGTTTAGTTTTAATTATAAATTATAATCATAATCATATTATAGGTACTTATACTTTACATATACATATATATAATACTTAAAACGACGGTACCGTATAGGACGGTATTAATAGGGGTTCGTATGGAATAAAAATGCTTAAAATTATATTAAAACAATTCTAAACATTTCATTGTACTTATAAAGAAAATCATTATTTATGCAATTGCGAAAAGTCTTAAGTCCGTATGGTGCAAACAATTAATACTTTATGAACTATAACACGTTAAAAAAATTAAAACTACACCTATCATTAGAGGAAAATTCGTTATTTTTCATTAGAATTTTTTACTTAACATGTAATAATAAATAAACTATAAGAAAGATGGACAAGTGAGTACATTGCCTGCTATACATTACGTGTTGTTTGGCTCACTCTAGTGGATATGTTAATTTGAACTCAATGATATTAAATTATTATATAGCATACGAAAAACGATTCTGAGCAAAAACTATATAGCCTTATTTTTAGTCTATAATTATACTAAATAAATGTATATTAAACTATTAAAGTAATTTATTTTACTAATTGCATTACAAAAAAGTACAATTTGAAAATAAAACATTCATCATTGTAAAATCAATACATTCATCGTTCCGCTCAGAATTTAAAAGTAAAAATGTCGAATAAATAACACAAAAAGTTAAATTATATCATGACTAGAAATAACTAATACAAATATTTGGTGAAGTATCTGCGGTTATTTCTTTTTGAATTACAACAACATAGCAAAATAGATTATGACCAAAAACTAAAATTTTGTGAATATAATATATATATTCCCTTTTTAATTTAATTAAAATAATTAATTTTATTTAATTTTGGTATTTCCGAGTCACTTGAAAAATATTGGGAATTTCTAACTTTTTTCCCAAAATACCAACTGAATTCAATTTTCTTATTTTATCCTCAAATTTTAAGATTGAAGCATTTTTACTAGTGATGATAGAAACAAAAAAAAAAAATAACACGTCATTGAAAATCCAATACTATCATCACGCCTCTAAGAATCTAAAATGTAATCGGGCAACTACATTTACAATAAAGGGATAACTTATAAGGTTATCATAAAATATCGACAATATCGAATGTCTGGTATTTACATAAATAGTATTTCGTTGTTAGGTAGGTACCACAAAAATATTTGAATTCATTATAAAATTCATAAAATATTTTAAATGTCAGAATAAAATAATAGGTTAGATTTTGTTATTGTTTTATATTAATATTCACTCGTCACCGTATGAATAATCAAATATATATTTTGTATCTAATTATTATTAATTAGGTATTTATATTTTACAATAAACACACACACACACACATTCTGAATAAATATAATAATGAATAACCAACAAGTTAAGCGACAATAATTATAGCAAGAAACATTTAAATAGCTTATTAAAGTTATTTTAAATGTTTTTCAAGTTATTAAAAGATACCTAAAGATAACTTATGTAAATATACATGATTGAATTTAATAAACTTTCATTAAGTTTCATTTAATATATTTTTAATCCTAATTGTTATTAATAATTAGTCTAAAAAATAGCCTTAATGAAAACCGAATACGCCAAAACACCATTATAGCAGTGTTCTCGAATTATACTTGACGAATATCCTAATAAGGTACTAATAATATTTTATAGGAAATAGAAACGAAACCTTCATTATTTGTCTAAAAGGTTAATACTTATTATAAGACCGGAAATAATTTTGACATAGAAAAGGCCATGCCCATTTTTCCATTTACGCAAACGTATGACCAATCAACAATAATTACTATACATTATTAGTCATTATACTATGATACTAAATAGTAAAAACATCTGCTCTCCTAAATGACCCCCTTCATTTATAATAATTTAGCATGTACACGACGTTTCGATTGCATAGAATAATAATTAAAATAATTACCATAGCTCTTTTCGTAAAATCTATTGAGAACAATTGAAACTCAAATTACTATTACCATCCCCGTAAGATTCACAATCGTGATCTTCGAGACGATGAAAATTACTGTTCTTAGATATTTTGCACGATTGCATGAATAACTGGTTATAAAATAAATGTCAGACGTCAGTGTACAATATATAGTATCACCAACAACGCTATATCATTGCGTATAAAATGTCCATTAGTTCTAAAAAGAAGAAATAACTTTTTGAAATTAGAATATAATATAAGTATTAAGTATCTATTATACCAAATGAAAACTATCAAACAAATTTAAATACAAATTTGGTTTTTTTTTTAACACAGTGTATATCTACATTTGAAAAAAAAACAATCGATTTTACGTTACGATTATCTTTTTATTGCTCTCTAATATTATTTTTCAAAGGTCCAGATTTATGACCCCTTATACTTGTACATAAAATGCATTACAAAGATATATGTGGTATCTTTTATGTATAATATTACTTCGTAAAACGAAGTACCTATTTACTATTTTACGCAACCAAAGTTAAATGATAATGATGCATAATTATTTGATTATCATTACAATATTATTCAATTTAAAAAAAAATATTTTATTTTGTATAATATAGACTATATAGAATACAAACATATTATACCGATATTATACCTACGTAGTATGTAAACATAAGAACGGTTAAATAATGTCAAGTAATATGCATAAGGTACCTATATTGTTATTTACAAACATTTTATATTCTCTATATAAGAATATAAATATTAATAATAATTTATTTTTTGTTCTATAATATCCACACAAATCTCAATTTTTATAGAGAATATAAGATTGATTTTCATACATATTTCTATACACGGGTCACGGGTTACGATGCTTTTTAACTATTCGAAGATGAAAAAATAGAAATAAAAGAAACGGTTTTGGTAGTACGAAAAACGGTATGCGCATATATTCCCCTTATTGTTGCAGGCGGGCGTGTCCGTGAGGGGGTGCCCGAGGCACGGCGGGTTAGGTCTCCGAGAACAATATGCGTATATGTCGAGCGGATGGATATTAAAAGGCACACATCGATCCTGCGGGATAGACGTCGTGGGCGAATAGGAGCGAGAAGAGAGAGAGAGAAAAGGATAAAAAGAACTCCGAAGGCGGTAAAAACAAACAAAATGACGGCGGCGGTGATAGTGGTGGTATTATAGGCAGGCGGGTAGCTGAACGTTTATAATGTATGCAACAGTCGACTTAAACCGATGACGGGGCGGGGTGGTTAAGGGGACACACACGCTCTCATCTGAATGTATATGTATATATACGCATATAAGAAACCACCCTTCCCGCCTGCTTGGCGTATATTCCTTTTCGCCATTCCACCACCACCGCACAGCACCGTCGCTGTTTCTTTCCTCTTCGCTATCAGGCGACTTGGAAATTGCGGGATCCCCGAAGCGGAAAAATCCAAAATCTCGTTGCCCGAATACATACACACATATGTATATATATATATATATATATATGCTATATACACACATGCACACGCTAACACGCCGGTGGAAAAGAACGTTAGGCGGCAGCGGTGGGGAATTCAAAGTTAAAAAAAGCCCGGAAGGGGCGGAGGAACCAGAGAGCTGATTGGATCTCTAACGGCGAAAAGGAATTACGGATAAAAAAGAAGTAGAACGTACACACATATACAAACACACGCTCGAGTGGGCGGAGAGTGTGAGCGAGCGCGCGCGCTCGCATGTGTGTGTGTGTATGTATGTGCATGTGTACAAGCGGATTGTGTGTAAAGGAAGAAAATGCGAAAATGAGTTTTTCCTCGGCAATTTTCTAACGGGGCTCAGACGTCATGCACACATACGGGTCGTATCAAGAGCGAGGGCGACGGCAAAGCGAAGAATATAGCGTGCGGGAGACGGTTGGCGGGTGTATGTATGAGTGTATGTGTTGGGGGGGATGGTAAGGGGATGGTTAAGGGTGAAGGGGAGGTTGAAGAAAAATCCGAACGGCGGCGGGCTTGATGAACGCTCCCGCTGCCGCCTGTATATACTTATATATACGTATATACGAGGAGAATGCGCGCGAATATTACCTCTCCACTACACATATCAAATCTCATTTCGCACATGCACAATCGCAAATTCCCGGTCGCTCGCACTCGCGCGCACCGCCAGTCGTCGTCTCTTCGAGGAGGGATCTCGTTTCAATTTCTCAGTCACCGAACCACGGTTGAATTATTCTTAACCCCTCTCCCTCTACCACTCGAACTTATCCTGTCCACCGCCGTGGCTCGGAAGAGAAGGTATAGCGGCGGAGGCAGTTTACAGTGCATCCGCTACTGCACTATACATAGGTCGTATATACGTATACCCATATACACACGCACACACTAAAGAACACGTTATTTTGGACAAGTGGGCCGCCGCTTTCTATGAACGTTATACATACATATGTGTGTATGTATTCATTTTCTCATATACATACACATATATACTATACAGGGTATCTATAATAAACGTCAAGATTTGCGTTGACGTATAACAAACTCACTATAATATTATGTAAGGGAAATATCTATATTTTTTTTTATCTATTTTTGTGTAAATTTATAAATGTTATATATTATAGACCATACTGGAAAGCCTAATTATTAGTTTTAAAATATTAATATTTCAATCAAAACGTATCTATATGAGATACCTAGATAATTCGTAGAATTGTAATAAATATTTAAATATCCAATTTTTTTTAACACGTTATTAAATATTGTGATTGCTTATGGTTTACTTTTTGATAAATAGTAAGAGTGCAAAATATCTTTTAAACTATTCTACTAATATTATTTTTTATTAATAAAAACTATAATGAAAATCTAATAAATAATAATCATCAAAAGTACACCGAAATTTGTATAATAGACAAAATTAAATTTAGTTTGTATACTACTATATACACTATGATAATATTTATAATATGTATATTTATTAAATAAAATTATAAAATATACTAAAATAATTTTTTTTGAATACACGTTCAAGTGGTATATAAGTGGTTTAAGTACATATAGATATATAAAAAAAAACTATTTGTAACTAAAAATAAACAATGTATTTCAAACATCTATAAAATCACCGTACTATATAGAACAACTAGTATTATAATCACAACAAGCTAAAATCAATTTTAAATAATATTCTAATTTTGTTGTACCTTTTTGTTTAGGTTTACATTTTTTTTATATTGTAGTGTAACTTGTTTGAGTTGAATATTCAAAACAAGAATAGTATTTTCTAATCAAAATATAAATAACTAGGTACCTAGTCAATATAGCATCTTTGAACAAAAATTTAAGTGATGTAATATATATTTTGATGGTAAAATGTAATTTGGAAGTCTAGACAATATACAAATTATATATTCAATAATGGGGTGTTATTCAAATATATGACATAATCTACAGCGAACAACAATCGTTTATAATATTAATATACGGCTTCGATAAATGTAAATGTTATATGTGTAAAACTGCGGATGCATATATTATTACTTACTACTTATTAATAAAACATTTTAAGACATATTAACAAAGCTGTTTGGATAATATATTATGGTATAAGCATAAATTCAATTATTAAAATGCATTTCAAATTATTACGCAACCAAGAAAATTAAAATAAACTCGAGATTTTTTAGTACTGATGCGATTTTACTCTGCAATTTGTGGGGGTTTTGCTGTGAATAGTCGTTAAATTAACTAATTCAGTCTTATTATTTATTATTGACTATACCTTATATAAATGTCCATATTTACTAATTTTATTTAGCAAAACTAAATTTTACCCAGTTACTGATACCTGGTAGGTACAGGTACTGGTTTGATCAGAATCTAACTATTATGACAAAAAGTTATCAAACTAACATGTAATTTTTTATTATTAGGGTTGATTTGTATTACTTATATCATAACTCAACTCATCTGCACTATATAGCGCAAAATCATCAATAATTCGACGGTGAACATTTTTAACTTAAAAAAATAAATTTAAAAGTTGGATAACAGATAAGGTATTTAAGATGCTTCAATTAGGAAAGTTGCTTGTACTTTTAATTTACTAATCAATTAAAATGATTTTAAACATGAATAAAACGATAAAATGATGAAACATGGAAAATTATATATTTATATTTTTATTATTAGGTGGGTAAGTATTAGGCATTATTACCTATTGGCTATTATTAAAAATTATTATAACTGACGAAAAAAATTATATGATTTATATTCAACTATACTCAGGAATCAAATTATTTACCCTAGGTATTGTTAAAAAAAAATAAAAATTAACTTGATTAAAACGTTTCCAACATAAATTAAATAATTCTGTTTATATATTAAACCGGGTTGTTATAATTTAAGTCTAATAAATAAAGACTCAGAAAATATTAGTTATTATAGTTATTACCACAATATTATAATATTACCATAGTATCATAGTAGTAAACAATTTATACGCATTAACGTGTGTTTGGTAGGTTTCACTCACCCAACTAAATATTTCCTTACAAACCCATTTGCTAGAAATAGGGATTGAAACTAAAACGACGACCCTCTTTACAGCAGAAAAAAATCCGATGATAAAATCAAATGGTCAAGTAGTGAATGTAACTTAATAGGTTAAACGTACACAAGATTAGATGATACACGTGTAATTGAACCAAAATCACCCCAGAGAGTTTCCCTAAAATCGACAGTAGCATTTGTCCTTTTGGTAAGAGGGTATTTCCACAGTTACTGGGTGACAACTTTTTTTTTTGTATTCCAATATGATTTCAATTATATATACTTAATTCCCTCAAACAAGATGTCATAATACGAATTAAAACGTAGAAAATAGATTATGTAAAACGTAAAAGAAAAATGATACATATACCTATTCAAAAATATTAGTTTACATATTAAGTATGAGTTGGAATAGAACAAAATGATTTTACTCAAAATAATTTAGTCAGGTGAAATATGTATATCTATAGGTACTATTAACTCTTTAACTTAAGTTAATAAGTACCAATAACTAATCACACATTCTAATAGAACTATAAGAACCTACATCTAAAAGCACATATATAAGTATATACCTAATATAAAACCTTCGAGATTAGCTTCAATACTAATTAAACGTTTTTATATTAATTTTAAAGTTGTAAATCGATTTTGATTTTTATCGTCAATATTTATAATAACACCCAATTAATATAAGTTATAAACTTATACTTAATCATACGTTTGATTAACAAAGATTTGACTATCAAAAATATAACCAATTAAATACACAACAGTTTAAGCCGTAAACACATTTTATGTAACACGGCATCACAAATTTATTATTACAATACTTGTTAATAAATAGTAATTTACAAAACCTCGGATAAAATTTTAACGAAAAAATGTATAAAATATTGTATGAATGTATAATGTACATAATCTTGATGATACCAAAATAATTTTATAAGTTACGATGTTATAATATTAAACGATACAACTACATTGATATTTTATTGGTATATAATATAATCAAATGTATATCGTATATTCGTATATATAGGTGCTATAAAGTTCCTAGTTGTACAGCAGTCTGCAATATATAATCGAACATTGACTACATTTAATGTCGAATTAATTTAAATAAATTGCCAAACGCCAGATAGTTATTATAAGCACAATAATAGTAACGAAAAAAAAAAATTAAGCAATAAAATGAAATTAATGGGTTTGATTCAGTAACAGTTTTTAGCCATTTCATCAATACGAAAGTCCACGCAGTTTTAATGATTCATTTTTCCAGCCGTTTAGACATTAATGTTAGAACTTCGGAAAAGATTTATTCTAACCAGGTTGTTTTTATAGCCCAAATCGATTTTGTATGCTAATAGGAAAAATATTCATCCATAATTTAACAAACGCTATTTTCCATTGGCTTACAAAACAATGAGTTTCATTTTATTTATGACATAAAGCAATTCACGAAATATTTCGCTATGCCTGGTTATATTTGTTTGTGTTTGCGAGAACGATATTATGTAGGTACAGCTAAAACGATACATCTAAAAACATTATCACTGTCTGAACGTATATTATAATACGCGTATAACGTGTCAAAGATTTGAAAGGAACATAATATAATAATCATCATCATACCAGGTATTTTGTCTATTTGTATGGTCTTTATAATAGAAATATTATTAAATATTATATCAGGCATATATTTTATACTTAGAAGTCGAAAGAGTTTGTGACCGACTCCAAACAACGGAATTATATCTTACACTTATGTGTTTACATATATCTACTCACACTTATAAACTACTGACCATTATATTATAATTTACGAATTAAATAATCACTTACGGTAGCTTTGTTTAAGTTCTTCAAGGACTCGCTAAGTAACGCCTTTTCAGCTATTACCTTGGCTAATCCACGTCTGCGGTATGTATTCATGGTCCCAGCTTACTATAAGAAATATGTCGTTTAACAGTATAAATTCGCAGCACACTTGTAAAAATCAATTGCATACATCTTGAACATACAATACAAACATATATTTAGTAGTAATTAAGAAATAAAATAATAGCCATGGAATATTATAAATATTAAATCATAAATTATTAGATATTAGTATGAAAATAGTTGAGTTGAAATGTTATCTAAACAAAACCTTAGAAAAAAAAAGTATGAAAATGTAATGTAGGTCCTACGTGATGAAGTAAAAATGAATACAAAAGAACACATTTTACACGAATTATTCGAGTATATGAGATTAAATTCTGATTTTAAATGATTATATTCATGAATAATATTTTTAAGAAATCCTGCTATAGTTGACTGTAAAATTATTATTAAAATTATTGAATTAATTTTTTTTAAGACCAATACAAATATTTTGAATTTATTTGAATATTTCAAATTTTAATGTATTATCTAATTATTTAAACTTCTGCCTTTTCACCATATAAATATCTAATACTTAAAAAAAAAATAACAGTTAGAAATTATTTTAAATATAAAAATAGCCTAGACTAAAAAACATAAGCTATTCAAATTAAAATAATTGTTCTAATAAAAAAAATTATAAATTAACTTATCGGCTTTAAGATAGGTACAATTTGAGAATACTAAACAGAACATGTAAATGTTTTTGTTTTCTCTTAGATAAATTATATACTAGGGTAAATAAATATTATAATACCTACAATAAATATAAATAAATTGCTTATTCTAAAGACGTTATGTTTTTTACTATTTGTAAGACCATGTGCATTACTAGCATTACAGAACATATTACACTGTAAGAAATAGAAATGATAATAATATGTATAATTTGTTTGTCTATTTAATTAAAACGTATTTAAACTTTTATTAAAAATTAATTCAACATGCGCATACTTATTACATATAATTTAAAAATAATATACTTTAAGCAAATATTTTGATAGTCGTTATTAGATGTTATTCAATATCATAGAGTAGGTACAGGCAGGTCCGTATTTAGGGGGGGGGCTGGGTACAACTGCCCCGGGCGCCAGTATTTTAGGGGCACCAAAATGTTGTGGCCAGAAACATGTTTACTAGTGAATTATTAAAATTGCATAATTTTAATTATTTTAATAACAGTATTATATAATATATAGTATTATGCTGTTTGACATTTTTTTAATTAATATTAATTTGCATAGTTTTATATAATTTTATTTTACTTATTAATGAAATACCTACAACCTACTTAAATATGGTAAAAATATTTATATGATGAATTATAAGCAAGGTTTAGGTGACATAAATTCAAATGTATCTTTGCGGAGAGAGGATCAAGCAAAGGTTAATGAGGATCTATCTCCCATATTTTCCGTGGGTAGGCCCCTTAAGGGGAAGCAATTTTTTTTCACCGGAGCTTAGGGGGTGCCAATTTTTTTTTGCACCGGGGCGCAAAATGTCTAAATGCGGTACTGGGTATAGGCATTATTATTTCCTTTTATATTATAATATACCTACTTAGATAAGTAAATAACTTATGAAAGTCAGCGTTATCAAATATCAATTAAAACTAGTTCACAGTTAAAGGAAAATATTGGTACAAATAATATCACATATTACAATCGTATAGCGTAATTTATTTTGTAGTGCAATCAATAATTCAATAACACTAAATTAAAAATTGTATGTGTGTTAGTGTGTGTTACTTTAATAACACATCAATACATCGTGCTACCATATTGTTGAAATGTACGTTGTCTATTAAATTTATCAGTGTATAAAATATATAATATATTCATGAAATCTATAGCAAAATGAAGTGAATTATCCTTCAACTTCAGTTGATATTAAGTTAATATGCACTGATTATTTACTGTCTATAGGAAGACTTAATGTAATATTGTAATTCAAAAATATATCTCATTATTTCTTTTGCGATGTTTCAATGGGTAATGTAATAAATATGTCAATTAAAAAACGTAAAGAATAATAATCTAGAAGCATTTACCTGTCACGTAGTGGACGTCTGGACAATATATCTTGGTGCTATGACCACCCGATATGATGGAAACAAAAAAAAAACAATGGACTATCAAGAAGAATACTAAACAACCATGGGATCGTTGCCTCAACATTATATATGTATTTGTTTTTTTCATTCGTGTTAATAAATACATGACAAACATATTAAATATATTTAAAATTTAAAAATAATATATGCACTCTACGGGGTTAAGGACAACACTATGTCAATAAAAAAGTATGTACAATATATATCTGAAATTAAGAACATTATTGTATAATATAATATTAATGCATTATGTACAATGTGAGGTATATTCAGATACGTTGGTCAAAGATTCGTTTTTAAGTATTGAAGTAATCAAATCAATGTGTTTACCTACTTTATCAAGATTGTTAGTGGACCAGATTATCACAGATAAATAGATTACTATATAAAACTGAATTAGATATTTAGTTTATTTTTGTAACTATAGGTATTGCTTTATAGTTCAGACTTTTAGCACATATTTTACTTTGTCACAATATCTACATGTTATTATGTCTGAGTGCCTGAGTGTTTAGGATTATATAAACTTCGTTAATTATTTTTCTTAAATTATAAAACTAGTAATCACCGAGAAGCAATAAATATTTAATAATATTTTTAAATTAACGAATATTATAATTTTTATTTTATTCTATAAGTTTTATTTTATAAATTTGAGTTCAATGATGAATGCAAACCAATTTATCAAAACTATTTGTTATTACTTATTAGGCACCTATAGATATATTGTATTTTGTATTGATGAATAAGTTAATTTCTCTAACAAATGGCACCATATGGAAGAAATGCAAATATAATAAAAATAATAAAAATTAAAAGTACACACAGCAGTTATATTGTAATAATAAATCATTAGTCAGAACCCCAAAAGAGATGTTTACACTAGGTATGAGCACAAAAAAACCAACCAACCGATCGTTGAGGGAGAAAGAACTTAAGCCCTTTTTCTTCAATGCCACTCAGCGTTCTCCTCCATGTATAGATAGATACTTATTAATTTGAATGTTGTATGTTTACTTAGGCCCGATGAGATTAAATCATTGTTACCAGGTGTTTGTTCAGGTCAATACACTTATTCTGTTTAGCTTTTTTTAGTTGGTAAGTACGCGGTGACTTGCAACGGAAGCACTCCGTCTAAGTCTCAGCAAACGAAAGCATATTAAAAAAAAAGAAATAAAAACATTTTTTTGAGTGGTAGTAGAAAAATAACTTCCTCCACATGATCATTGACTGAGTAGCCAATGATCATCGTGAGTTATTTTATTTAACGGATATCATACTTTATAAAATATTATATAAAACTGCTCATGCGAAACATTAGCACGTGAAAAGCACTGAAAATAATGATAAATAAAACATTTAACGGAAGTTATGCATTTGCATTTGAGACTAATTCACACCGTAATGCGGATGAAAAAGATTAAAAAAAAACAATTTCAATGACGATAATCTAAAGCAATTATTTTACTTGAAGTAAATACCTAATCTAGTTCAATTGTGTAGAAGAAAACCCATCAATAAACATCTTATCTACAATTATACTATAATTGAATGAAGATTAATGTTTAATTATAATTGCTATTTTGTACAAAAGTATCTAAATAAAATCAAAAATGTTAAGAGGACGTCAGCGCAATATTTGTTTTCTCCGTCTTACCCACATGAAATATGGGAAATTAGCGTTCAGCAGAACCAAGCTTGTGTTGTTAGCTTTAGCTAGTATAAGAGTGAAGTGACCTATCGTAAAACTTAAAATTTAGAACATTATCTGTGTTTTATATTGGCTATTTTGCAATAATTCAATATAATATGTGGCATTTTTAACTGTAACATTTTACATAATCATAACTCTCATAAAGATTGAAATATTATAAAGAGGCCAACGTAAGAACACAGATCATTTTCTTAACTTTAAGTTTGTTAATAGGTTGATTCACTCTATTATTAAAGCTAAAAATACAGAGTTGGTTCTGCTGAACGCAAGTTTGCTATTTTGCGCGTGGATGAAACAGAGAAATCAAATAATGCACTGATGATATTATCATCTTTAAAATAATTTTAAAAAAAAATGCCTGGGAATTTATTATCATACGTATACGGGTTTCATTCTTCGTGTAAAAAATATAATCAAAACCATAACATATAACTACTCTTATTTTATTTTATTTTTTTTATTTTAAAATGTTCTTTTTGAGCCAAAACACAAATTACTGTAGGTACATAAAAATCTATTTTTTTTAGATAAATCTAGAAACAGAAGTATACGGACACTTGCATAACAATTACTATTTTCAACAACAAATAAACCTTTGCAATTATTATGGAATAGAATTACATTATAGTAGGTATTGAACAATTTTATTTTACCCGACTTTCATTAGGTATCAAAATATGTATTACTATATTTATAAGCCTTATAGCTAAATCATATATTTTTATATTTATTTATTTTAAATTTCATATAAATAGAATTCTAATAGATTAGAATTTTCAACAACTAATATTCAAAAAATTTAAAAAGTATGTCCATCGTATCTAATTAACATAGTGTTAACATACAAGTGTTATTGATAGTTTTCTCAATATTTTTAACATTTTTATTTCAATTTGAATAAACCTTTCTTAAGTGGGTGATTTAAGATTAATGTGAATATTCTCGGGTATATGATAAATACCTTCGGTTTATAAACCTAATATTTACATTTCAAGTACTTATAACAAAAATAGATTATTTACTAGTTAGGAAAGTGAAAATTCAGGCATGACCAACAAATATAAACTATACATACACTGACTATATGTAGGTACTATAGTGTATTACTGTGACACTGGTCACTGACTTACTGCGGTACTTTACTAGGTTTCAATAAATATGAATTCCAAACATTATAGTTTTCTAATTTCATATTTTTAATATAGGAGCTAATTATGTACCGATAAATAATTTAGGATCCTGAATTGTATAGAAAGTAGCGATACGATAAATAATACTGCACTTAATACGAGAATGTTTTTAATACTAAAAAAAGCAATTAATTTTAATTAAAAAAGTGCTTATCAATAATACTTTATCATTTATAATATTATAATATATTGCCTATTAATCCTAAAACACACACAGATACTATGTGTCTGTATTATAATTAAATGACTAATGGTTTTCTTTTAAATATACAAAGTGCCTATAGTATACACAGAAAATTTCCAAAACATCTACACTTCATTAATATATAACATTAAAAATTAAATAAAAATAAACTCAAACAATTTTATTCTAAACCTACTGTATCCCCGCGCATTAAACAAATATTATTAAAATTTAAGGCATTATTAAATACTCCGATCAAAGGGTACCTACGTACCTATTAATGTTTGTAACTTATTATTGTTTATTACCTATTAGTTATTAGAGATATAATAATTTATTTAATATGAAAGTATGAAGTTATCAATAAGCGTGTAATATGTTTAGGTACATTGTAAAAATAATAAAATAATATTAATGCTTCATTATTAAAATAAACGCGAATATTATCGCTCATAACAAGTCATAAGATGAAAATATTATAATTAAGTAACCTAAAACAACTAAGTACTAAGTTTATATGATTTAATTTTATACTAAACGTGTACCTAACTGTGTAGGATTCAATTTTTATCAAGGCATATCAAAATATTTGATTTTTTTAAATTAATGTTTCTAGTAATGAGGGGACGAGTGTGGTAACACTGACCTAATGTCGACTGGTGTATCATTCAAAAAGAAACAATCCCGCCACGGAATGTTTATGAGCAACTACATATTTTATACGTATGAAGATTATAATCTCACATACAGCATTTCACAATCTTAAATAATGATTTGTATTAAATTAATATTTCAGTTCGCTTAACGAATGGTGACAAATATACAAGTGCGATATACACTGCCTATTTTGAAAATAACATATTATGCCATATACTACATAGGCGCAAATTGACTAAATTGTTTGGGGGGGACTCAAGCTCCCCTCCCCATAGACCATATTGTAATTGCTTAGTACCACAGAATGTAAAAATTAGTTCTAATTACTAGATTTTGAACTGGGGGGACTTGACCGACATTTGGGGGGACTAAGTACAAATAACAATAATAACAATAACAATAATAACAATAACAATAATATCAACAATATTATGAATTACAAATTATAATAGGTACTGATGATGTTGTATTGTTGTACAAACACAAAAATCGATAAACTGGAATTTAATTTAAACGATGTCATCATAAGAGATTACGATATCTGAATTCGAATGTGTTGGAAGAAAAACGTTGTACTGTCAAACCATATTAAACGAATAATAATTCTTCAATAACCAAAACAGTCTCAACAAACAAAATATGTCAATATTACGTATAATAAATGTACTTACGTATATAATATTTCATATCAGGGCGTATATTATGACGTGTACTTGCAATCAGTGAATTAACAATGAAAAACTAAAAAAAAAGAATTTCTTCGACACATTGGTGTAGAGATAATTTTTTAAACATAATAAACATAACATATTAAACTCTCGATCAACAATTAGTTTGTTTTCAATATCTTGAAACTGATAAGTGATAAGGTGCGAGTTATGATAAGAATAACCGGCTGTTTGTTATTGGTACATTGTAGTGCGGTCGGTGGTGGCCGGGCTGATGACCGTGCAGGTTCTAGGTGCGCCGAGTGTACAATAATTTTCGATACGGTTTTTTTTATCATACAATAATTACGGGCATTGGCATTGGCGTCCTTTTGCCGCCGAATGATTTTTACTCCAGCTGCTCCGTCTTAATATACCTATACTATATTATATGTATAATATTATTGTACTATATTATAATTATATTAATTCTATTTAACTGAATATTACCCATCATTATTATTATCATCGTCATCATCATCATTATGATCATTTTACATTTGTGCTGTCGAGTTTGTAGTCTGTACTTAATTTTATTCTAATTTTAAAATAATTATAAGTACCTACCAATTCGTTTAATTTGGAAATATAGTAGGTAGGTAGTTAAGTTTCAAGAATAACAGGAACTATTTAATTAATTTAAATAATGATTACATTTAAGACCTCATTAATTTAAATTAGGGCCAAATGGCAAGTGCACGATTCAATTCGGGGCCCTATTCAATATGCATATACATAATTTGAAAGTACTCTTTTGAACTCCCTCTTCTATCATAGAACAATTCTTATCATAGCAAAAATTATACTTACCTATAGTGCCCTACTTTTCTAGTTTTCATTTATATTACCTACTATTTACTTTTACAGAAATAATTATTAGTTCTTCACTCTATTTAAAATATTAATATAATCCGTTAAAACCAAAATGGTGATATAAATAGTACAAATCACACTATGGTATTGCGGTATATTATGTATATGTATTACGCGTATTATTGAATTTTCATATATTATTGTGATAGCTACGCACATAACTCAAGAATTCAGTATATTACAGCTAGGGGCATAAGCTGTTGTACAATCGTATAATTTATAGAATGTTTTATACTATAAGAGTATACTGTATTTGAATTATAATTTACCTAATTTTTCTATAAAAATGTGTTCAATGACCTCACCAATTTGTTTTTATTTTCGTTTTCTTTTTGAACTTTGAGTATATAATATCTATCATTGCTTAAATATGGCCTTGACGTCGTTATATGTTATTAAGATATGGACATAAATAATTTTTATAATTCATAATATATAAAGGACAGACAAAAAAAAATATAAGTAGGCATTGAAAAAACATGATAAAGCGTTCTACGGACTGCGGACTGTATTATTTTATTCAGTATAGAACACTCTCATTTTTCCGTTTATCAATTAGGTAGGTACTATCAGCTTAACAAAATTCAATTATTGGTATCGGATTTTAATTATGTGGTTCATACAACAACTAGTAAGTACATAAGATAACAGTGATAACACTGCAGTATTTATGTCTCTTAAAAATAGCATAAAATAAGTATAAATATTGTATTTTATATTATAATTTATACGAAGAAAAATTAGGGGCATGGAGAATAAGGTAGTTTGCCCTGCGGAACCCTTAATTTTTGGAGGCTTATAAATTCAAGTGTGCCGTCTGAACTTGAGTTAATCAGCAGGATCTGCAGAATATAATGGGTTATTACAGGATATTCTTAAACTGATATCCAAAATATTAAATATCTTATAGTTAAACAGCAGCTGAAACCCAAAGTAAATATAAATTGATTTTTAATATAATATTTAAACTTAAGCTATAACCTATTTTATATAATGTAAAGAACTAAAGAAATTATAAATGCATAAGTAATAGGTAACACAGCTGTTGAATCAGATTCAAGATAAATAGTCATTAAATTAATGTGTTATACATGCAGTTTATTTTTATATAGATTTTCACAATATATAATATAATATATATACAACGTGTAATAGACAGACCTGACGAAAAAAAATATTTGCTTAGTAAACGTATAACAAAAATTGTTAAAATTATATGATGAGTAAATAACTTAAGAAATATACTCATGTCAGCAAATTCCCAAAAAAATATTTTGAAAAAAGTTATAACGTTCCAAATTAATTTAATCAAAAAAATTTGATATTTAAAAAAATTCTAAAAAATAAACTTCTTGACTTAGATAAATATTTTTACTATTAAAACTGTTCTTATAATCAGATTCATTAATTGACTATTTTAAACATATCCAAAAGAATTTAAATCAAATTTAAATTTTTTTATTTTCAGTGTTAAAAAATAAAAATAATATTTTGTAATAATTTATATGTAATGCAAGTTATTATAAATTAAAGTTAAGAAAAAAAAGATAAATATTGATTAGAACAAAAGTTATTACAAAAGTCATTTTTATCTGTTACACTCTGTATATATATATGACATATATATTTATATACCTACTATATGTTATGAATAAACTACTGTTGAATCATCATAGCTAAAAAAAAATGGATCACTCTATAAAACATGATATGAGCTGTTTAAAATTATTAAATTCAGCTAATCTAATTTCAACACCAATAGCTTATCCCGGTTAGAAATCAACCCTCAAACAGTATAATTAATACCATACAAATTATTGTTGAATCAACTTTCTCTGTGGGTTAAAAACTAAACATTAAAGAACTTATGATGTTGTATAGATTTCTTAATTCATTATAAAATATACATGATCATTGATCAATATTTATAAAAAATAAAAATATATATATACATTTTTTTTTCAAAATGTTGTCAATTTTAAAATCGACGTTTCATTCGTAAATTGTTGATATCAGTAATCTACGTCGTCGAATTGTTAGCTATAGTTAAATGCAATCTCAATATTATGTTCAGAAAAAGTGCAAATCCACATAAAATAAACTGATGTCAGTAAATCTGAGTATATAGTTGATTATATAATTATTTATGAACGTATATATAATATAGGTATACGGTACTTGTGTACTACTGCAATTTATTTCTACAATTAAAATAATTCTTACCTATTCAACTGAATAACTCAACATGTTAATCAATAGGAAAAATACGTTTCCTCAATGAGATATTTGACACTTTGAAACTATTAATTTAATTGAGTAGATAAATGAATACCTTTAAATAAATAGTGGTTTTCTAATTATTATATAGTAGTCAGTAGATACTTATTAATATGTATACTTGCGTGGGAGTTATGCCTAAGCAATAAGCCCACCAAACCGTATTATAAGGTGCATTTCCCTGGCACCCCCACTTACGAATTTTGAATTCAAACCAAGGGCTTTCGTTTGTGCTACGTTTCTGCTAGATTGTGCTCGAATTTCATCGTTTGTGCTGCAACCCTTCAGGAGTTATAAGGGATAATGATTGGGGGTGCCAGGGAAACGACTGCACCCCTACTTCCGAATTTTGGATTCAAACCAAGGGCTTTCGTTTGTGCTACGTTTGTGCTAGATTGTGCTCGAATTTCATAGTTTGTGCTGCAACCCTTCAGGAGTTATAAGGGATAATGATTGGGGGTGCCAGGGAAACGACTGCACCCCCACCTCCGAATTTTCGAATTTAAATTATGCCATTCGTTTGTGCTACGTTTTTGGTGGATTGTGCTCGAGTTTCATCGTTAGTGCTGCTAACTCTAATTAACTACAGGGGATCATTAGTGGGAGGGGGTGGTATGGAGCCATAATGCAACCCAAATTCAAAATATTGGATCTCCAAATGAACCAATCTTTAGTAGTTTGCTACTGATATCCTGTACCATTTTTTCGATGTCAGTACTCTACTGCTTCCGGAGTTATCTTTATAAATAAGGGTTGTAAAGACGCGTGCTGACCAGTCCCATTGGTTTTGACTAAGTTAGTTGGTTTTTAAAAATAACCCATAGGTGTCCATTAATTATTTCTCGTAGTTTTTAGGTTCAAATAACTTACTTGCATGAGTTTGGTTTTACAATTTACATAAGTAATCGTTATTATTGTGAAAATCAAAATTCTCAAATTTGCGTTTTTATCTTGCAAAACTATTATAAATAACTAAATTACGTATATGGATCATTTTTACTTTTACCGAAAAATATACGTATCCCTAACTGTTGAATCAAAGACCAAAACAAAAAACATTTTAAAAAAGTTAACCAAGGAAATAAACTTGTGTAGGTAGTCTAGGTACCCTATTTATATTAATATACAAAACTTCACTGTTAATATTTATTATTATTTAGTAATCACTAAGCAGTAACATTATAGTACAATAATTATTAGAGGCACAGTAAATTATATTATACAATAAACAATATTATTTGCTTATACTTTACATTACACCTAACGTTTTATACTTTTATATAAATAATTGGAAAATATCAATGAACAATTTGTGCAGGTTATATATAAGTTCAACTATTATTTTATAATACTAATACTTACATATAGTATTATGTTAAGTGTTTGCCTTGCCCAAGCCTAAAGTGATAACATTTTTAATTTTCATTAACAAACATCGAATTTTTTAAGACATAGCAACATGGCTATCCAGGTCTGAAGCTATCTATGTATTTTTATTTTATCCTGATACCTGAGTTATAACTTACAAGACGTTTAATAAAAGTTACAACTCACAATTCATTGTTTTTTAATATTATTGGATTTTTAATCATCATCAATAAATTCCAAAATACGCAAAAAATATTCTTTGTTACTATTATACCTAGTTAATTACAATTAATACATCATTTAATTCTATAATTTAACTTCTTATACCTACTTCGATTATGCGTAAAATATTGACATTTGTCTTTTGTATCGTGTCGTAAATCGGAATTTTTCAAGTGTATTTTTATTTTTAGTATTATTCTTTATTTGGAAGATTAGTTTTTAAATATTCTAAATTGTTATTGCCTCTGCAGAATAGGTATATACAACGATTACCGAAAGGTAATTATTTTAATTTTCATCCGACGATGTATTGTATGCACAGCGGATCTCCGAGAAGCAATAGGATACAGCACAATGAGTTTTTATACCAACGACAGTATAGACATAACATCCAGCGGAAGAAACAAACATTAAAAATATATTTAAAAGAATATAATAAAAAAAAAATAAAAAAAATAGGGTAATAACGTTGTCGTAGGCATAATGAAAACCTCATTCTACGGATGTAATTTATTATTACGCACTTGTTATTCATCCAATGAGTCAAAATTTAATTGTACTGTCTACCTTAGTAATAACAATAATAATAATGATAATATTCCTGCCGTGTATAATGTCCGTATAGATCAGTCTACCACTGGCCAACTCCGTTTGTATCCCATTCTTCAGTCGTCTTATTCATCTGTTACCGCCGTACCGTAAAATGTACAATAATAATCGGCTATTTGCTCCGTATTCCGGTTTATGATAAAAATATGAATCACTCAATAATGTAGGTAACTAGGTAGATACATGTAATAATATGTGTATTCGCATACACGTTTATTTGCCTAATGCGCATGACACACGATTTTAAAAATGATCTATAATAATAATTAAACAGATGACTACGTTTAGGAAACGTATATACACAACGGCTTTATTTTCATGAACAATTTTAGAAGTTACTTTAATATTTTTTGTAAACTTTGACTTTAAATCAAGATTGAACATTGTCATTATTCATTAATATTTACAGTTTTATGTAATTACAATTTTGATTCTTAAAAAATGGTTGATTTTTACAATAAATTGTAATGCACACAAGTACACAACATTTTAACTATTTAAAGATATATCAAAAACCACAGTAATTAAAAAAACATTCAATTGTTTAATTAATCATATGATTATTTAATATATTATATCGTAGGTTTATTATAAAAAATATTAAACTAAATTAAAGTATAATCATAAATATATATTATTATGATCGTACCTAAATAAAAAAAAGCAGATTTCGTTGATAAAAATATATCAAATAGTATATTAATTATAATAATAATCGTAAAGAAACAATATATTATAATTTCGTAATGTTTATTACTTATGAGACATAAATTAAAATTACCCCACAACAATAATAAGTATAACACTAAAATGTTAAAATAAAAATATATAAATGTACGTCTATTACCTATATATATACTTATATAGGTGCAATATAAACTATTAAAATATGATTATTACAATATAAAACGTGAATATGAAATACTATGGGTATTGCTGTAACCGCAGTATAAAATAAACTGTAAAGTGCAGTATATTATCATTTATAGTACAGACTGTTATTATTATTAATACTGCTCATACTACATATTAATATATTATTATTATTATTATATTGTAATAAAATGTATTATTATTGAACACAACCAGATAATTGTGATAAAAAACTAGTTTTTAATGATGTTGTTATAACACTTATAATTTTATGACTCAAAAAATGTCTTATTTGTATTCAAGTAAAAAAGTGTAAAAGCGACAAAATTTTAAAATATTGCAATAATTTTAAAAATAGTAGTTTGAAAAATATTCATAGGTAGGAAAAAGTTTTAATTTTGTTGTTATAAGAAACCAAATACAGCAGTGTAAATTTGATTGTATGTATTATATTAGTATCTCTATAATCTATGTACAGTTATAACTTAAACAATAATGGTTGTTAATAATGTGACTTTGAGAAATACCTACACATAATAATGGTATAGACAAATAATTATAAATTGCTTTATTTGCATAGGTATAGTATACACCCACGTATAAATGGGTTCTATAAAGTGTGTGAATGTCAATTTAATATACAGTGAAACTTCCATTTAACAAAATTGTCTGCTTAACGAAATATACTTTTGAGAGTCAAGCAGAATTAGAGCCAAATTTATTTAATTCTACGAATTATTTGTTTCTCTATACTATGAATTTATTTTGTTTTCCATGGGACTTCGTATAGTATGGACGTTTTAATGCACTATTACTACGTGTGCCTAAAGTATTTATTATGCTGTAGGTACACGTGTACATAAAATAAAAATGACAGTCTTATACATCCATCATTTTATGTTAAATTAACTTAATTATATAATAATATGAAGATTACATTTATAAAAATTAAATGATTTTAGTTTTCTAATGCTTACTTATATATTCTAATCGATTAGGACATTAGGTAGCTAAAATGATTATTAAAATAATAAGAAGTATAAATTAATTATCCATACAATTATATTTATATTTATTGTTGTTACATAACTATTCAAATTTTATCCTGGTAGGATTATAGGTTATGTGTACGCGTAACAAATTACAAAGTTTCTCATTGGTTAGTGTTTTAAAAATGATTCATCGTCATTATTATTTATAATATTATACATTTTATAAGTAAATAAATAACAATACATTTCCCTAAAAATATTTTTTGTATTAAATAATGTAACCTGGAAATAAATAACATTAATATAAAAAATAATAAATATATTACATTTCACATAATATGAAATCATAATAAACAGTAAACATAGTAAAGTTATTTAAACTAGCTAGTAACTACTAACATACATAATACATATCGCATCTAGTTATATACTGCAGTAATTACAAAATATTATGTAGGTCATAAATAAAAAATATATCTTGATGTACAAAATCACTGAGCTTATCAGTTATCAGTTATCAATATTGTTATAGTAAAATTTGTAACACCTCTTATGTTCCATTCACAAATAAATAATAATATTAACATATATAGTTGCATTATACAGAGTGATTCACCAAGCATACCAAACACCCTTTTATACTTCAATAATATATTTATTCTATTTATGATTTTTGGAATATATTTAAACATAGGTACATAGGCCCATATTTTATACCATTTAAAGAGTATCCTATCACGAAAAAAATATGTTTAACAATTTACAATAAAAAAGAGTGGTTCTCATTTTAAAGAAAGAAGCTCACTGATACCTACTCCTTCAATGGAATAAAAAAATATGAGTAATTAAAAATATGACATAATATTTGTTTCATAAGAATACCTAAAGATGGTGGCGAGCAAGCTTCCTCAATCACTCTGTATACATATTACATAATATAGTGTACTTTCATATAATAATAATATTATACTTATAGCAAATTTTATTTTTAATTATTGTGTTTTCAACTTAAATATATTCTATTATCCTAGACCCTAGTATTACCATAGCACCAATGAGCAGTTTGTTAAAAAAATTATATGGCTATGGTAATATTTATGTCGAATGTAATAATACAATTATAAATTTGAAATGATGAATAGTTTATGGAGCTTATGTTGTAGGATTAGAAAGTGTGATGCATAATAAATATTCTAACAATACTATTCAGTTCACGTGCAGGTAAATTTTAAACAATAATGTAATATATCTATATTTTATGTGTTATGTGTATTAAATATGATATTATATACTTGTTCTCTGACGACTGACAGAATTAAAATATTAAACGTCGTTGGATTCGATTATATTCGAAGAAATGAGTATATAATATGTGTTGGCATTTTTAAATGACCACAATAATTGTTCTATTGGGGGTCAACGTCAAGAACTTTGGGCTGGTTATAAACACCACGCTGAATGCAAAAAAATTAAAATATACCTACGACGATATCTTGCATGACCCCGTGGTGCTAGACAAATGATACCACAAAAATTGGAGCGTTTGTTCAAGCGTCAAGGTCGCCGCCCAAACATCACTCCGAAACGTTATTATCACTTAACGCTGCAGTAGGTATATTATACGCAGCTACTCGTGTTCCTAAAAATAATAATAATAATAATATTAGATATTAAAATTTATCACAGTAGTGTTTTCTCTCGCATATACAAGGTGGTATAGTCTACCTACAGGGTATTATAATAGTGGTACAACAGGCGCTCTAATAATAATAATAAAAATAATAATAATAACGACTACGACGACGACGACGACGTTGATTGCCGTCAGTGCAGTGCCGGAGACTGGTCTCGTCTACATACACATAAACATTACACGCATAGCCTAAGCAGTATATAGTTGGTACACACGACGACAACGACGAGCATTGTTCTGCAATTAGACATGGAGCCGCGGGCCGTGGTCCGGCTACTGGAATTGATCTTCACAAGCCTCCGGACCAATCGATTTTCATTATTATTATATTATTATTATTATACACGTTTTTTTCCATCTTTCCCGACAATACGTATATTTATTATTTTTTCTTTTATTTTTATATACATATATATATATATACATATATATATATATATATATATATATATATATATATATATATATATATATTATAATAGGTACCTATACACGAGTACCCGTACGTCGCGCGTCTTCGCGGTCGTTATTAATCATTATTTTTATGGTCGCGCGCGCGCATATATATGCGCACAGACAGAGACTGCACAGAGACCAATGAAAAACCACAATAATATATAATATAATAACTACCAAAAAAAATTATATATAATAATGAAAGGAACAAATATATATACATACATGCCGTATAAATATAGGCAGGTACGCGTATATGCCGCGATGGTGAGCTCGGTGTATAGATCAGGCGCGGATGACCATTGTATTATACTGCATTTTATGTATATAATTTTTATTATTTTTTTTTTTTAGAGTCTTTGTTCTTCACGGTGGTTTTATCGTGCATACCTCATTAACGATACTCTAATTATTAATTTTCCTTTCACACGTATAAGTCTAAAACGCGTGCTCCGTAAACCTCTTCTGCTGCCACCACACCCCGTCACCAAACCATCAACCGATCGAGCAGAGTATACGCATTACACCGATATATATTATACCATATCACATTATACGACCCACCACCACCACAACCTTCGCCGCCACCACCGCCGTGTACCTACATATTTTTATTATTAGTCGGGGGAATAATTAATAAAAAATAATTTAATAATAACACCATGGCCGCCTCTGCGCATTCCATCGGATCTCACGCGCGATGCTTGCATGCTGGATGCCGGCATGCATCAACTGGACCCATTTTTACAGCGTATATACATATGCGTTCATTATTATTATTATTATTTTACCGTGTTATACCATTTTACCATATTATTATTATATTATAACGTCGTATATTCGTCGTCTTGAAAACCGTGAAAAACGCGTCTGCAACGATCCTTGGGAAAATTCAGTGGTACACACCGACGACGGAGGACAATAACAATATAAACTCACTATATCTGTATACATGAGTATATAATATGCACGCAAACATAACTATATATGTAGGTACGGGTATAATGGTATATGAACCTATATTATACCTGTATAGATGTGTATATATAGTTGCATATATGCGACCCGGTCCGCCGCAACGCATATATATTATTATCATTCGCACAGCGCTCATACGGCCATTATGATAGATTTTGTTTAGAAAATGACTAAACGAAACCATTATTATTATTGTTATTAGGTATTTAACTCGAATGTATATTATATTATTATATATTATACACTATACGTACGTGATGGGAAATGTTTTTCAACGTTTACCGTTATACGTCGTTTTTTAATACCTAATTCTAATCGCTTAAGTACAATATACTCCGACCTGTACAGTATCTACAACTGCTTGCACAGTATATAACCTATATATATATAATAATATATGAATAATATTTAGGGTATCATCATTGTGTGTGTTCGGTCGTGTACGTTTTGACGCGTGAATCATATTTTCGCCGCGATTGCTGATTGAATTGGAATATATTATATATTATATTATCATATATTATTTATAAAATATGCCGCATTATGGTACTATATGGTATTAATTACAATCAATGATATTAATGATATTATTAACACAGTCATGTACTAGATAACCGTGGTTATTAATAAGAATTCACAAAAAAAAAAAAATAGTTTTAGAGTACCTATGCAGAAACATATTATATTAGATACCTATGCAATATGCATATATAATAAAGCCATGATTTCTGAGGCTGCAGTTGTGTCAGCTTGCAACTAATCACGTGATTTATAACTATTCATAAAAAGTATTCGTCGAAAAAAGAACATAGTTTCATGCTAAACATAATATTCATTATTCGTTAAAATTTAATTTATACACTAAAAATAAAAACCGTTCTAACGGACTTGAACTTTACTATAAGTATATAATTCAAAATCATATAATATAGTTCATCAATAAAATGTAAGTAATTATAAAATTTGCATATAATTTATTAAAATATTAAAATGTATGCGTCATTTTTGCTTGTAAAATGTTCATAAAGTCTCATTTTAAGGAAATACCTACCTATCTATGAAACGAATAATTTTCAAATTATTAATTAACGCCTTTTAAACACAATAATAGACGAGTAAGTACACATTTGATAACTTTACAATATAAACAATTTAATCATAAATATAGCCAAAATTTACAAAGTTATACAAATTAAAACATACCAAACAGTTTGTTTTAAAAAATAATTGCTCAATTTTGTGCCCCTTGAACTTGGTTTTGTTTGTACTCGATACGGTTGTGCTCTGTGTAATAGATATTCTAATATAAAATTTGTAACAAGAATAATACTACATTTTTAACAATGCACTAAAAATTACAATTGATTTAATTACATGTATTTTGCATATTAAACTTATTTCCTTATTGTAATCTTTAGAAAATAGATTGTTAGCATTTACCACGATCCGGGAATTCATGATACAATTTTCTCGAGTAAAGTATGATAATGACGTCGATCAAATAAAAGTTATGCTGGCACCCTACCTATTTGATAGTCATAATCTTATTTGTTTGGTTTTAAACCATTCCAGTAGGCAGACGCGGCTTCAGAGACTTACCAGGGGGGGGGGGTCATTTTTCAGCTAACACTAAATGATACACATCACATATTAATATCATAATATGTTTTTTCTAGATATCTAATTCAATAGTCTAATATAATAATTTAATGATCACAAGGAGAAATATCAAATATAATATGTATTAAAAATTCAATATTTTTGAAAACCTGGGGGGGCTGTCCCCAGTTGCCCCTCCCTTGGAGCCGTGCCTGCCAGTAGGTATAGGTGTTCTACACATAATAAATATTAAAATATATTTCAGAACGGAACCTATACAGTATAGATTTTAAAATTGAAAAAAAAACCACTTTGTAATAATTATTACAATATTACGCACCTATATTTTTTACCATAAATTATTCTTCAGTAAAATAGTGTGAAGTTCGATTTGTATTAAAAAATGTATTTTAAAATTTTCCTTACACGTATGCATATTAATGAGCTGCACGGATATCAATCTGTCCCCGACTTATATTTTTAATTTTAAATTGTGTTGCTATAATATCTAGTCATACTAGTTTAAATGCATTAATTCTTTTCCAATACGACTTACGATTAGTGCCATAAAAGAATAATTCACTCCAATATACATTAAATGTATATTTATATATACATATTAGTATAATCTCACATGCGTCTCTCGGTTATTTATGTCCGGCTCGTTGATTTATAATTAGTATGCAACATTAAAGTATTTAAAACGAATGTAAAATAAAATTAATTTACAAGTAATTTATGTTAATTTCATACGGAAAAAAAATTGTTCAATAATATTTCTTTCGACCGTCGCGATTACCTTCTATCGTGTTTCTCTAATGAACACGATGCTCAACGTGTACACGAATAAATACTTGATTTTTTTGATTTTTTTATTAATATTTTTAAATATTATTATAATGGAACGTCGTTACAAAACTCCTACACAGCGTGTACCTACGTGCATTTTTCTCGTAAAACGTTACGAAATAAAAACATTAAAAATAAATTACAGATTTTATAAAGTGTGACGATTTTATCGTAGAACGTTTTAATGAATTCGAACTAATGGCAACAAAACCGTCACTGCGGTGTATAAAGTTAGTGTACGCGCGGTCTTTGTTTGTTTTTCGTCCGTGTACAAGTGTTATTGCTGGCCGCAACGTGAGAAAAACGCAACAACGGGTAATTATTTCGCATATATATATATATATTATATTGTTATTATTATTATTTTAAATACGATATGACGTCGTAATTACACTATACGCGCGACGACACTGCACGTTTACGCTGCAGCGGTGTGTTGTGTCTGCGTGTGCGGTAAAAAAAAAAAAAAAACGCATAATTACATTCTCACCTGCAGCACACAGACGGATATCAGGTACCTACCTATATAGGTGACGCGCGTTTCCCCGAGTTATACGTCGTGTAAACAATACATGATAATATTATATTATGAATACATAGGTATATAATATGCGTCTGTTATTATAGCATATAATATATTATATAGTACCGGGTGACTGAGCTTATAGCTGTTCGGCGGCGCGGCGGGTTTCAATTATTCCGAAATTATATAAATATTTGTTTGAATAAAATATTTGTTTACATAATATTTTTTTTTTTACATTTTCTTTATTTTTCTTATGACAAACAAAAATAAGGATGCTTTATACAGAGATTAGGTTCTCGGCGAGCTTAATGAAATCGGGGATTTCAGGGCAATTTGATTCGAGAAAAGAGTTTCGTCGTCGAAATCTATTATTGGTGATGGTTATATTTTGTCGTACATTATAATATTAGAATAGTACGAAATGTTTCTTTCCACACTATACCTGTGAATAGGATTTTCTTGTAATAAAAGCATTTTTAAATTTTTTTTACTTTTCACCAGCGAAAAAGCAACGTAAGACTTTCCGGACATAAAAACTGGTGTACGTTAGTCCATATACTCAAATGTTTGACCCTGAACCTTGTGTTCTGTTATAGAAATTCTGGTCTAACGGGAAATGTGTGTCCTTGCGTGGTAGATACAGCCAAGTGACCTTTGTTAGAGTCCAATGTAAGTAACCCTTGAAATGGATTCCTCTTTTCCCGAATTTTATCCAGTAATTATATTAGCTTTAATAATATTGTCATAACTCATTAATAATTAATCTATATTATCTGGTTGAATTACATTATCCTTATTATGATATAGCATGATTTTCTTGAAAACATTGCTTTGTGGGATAAAAAAATATACTCTAATGAATAACAAAATAAACTTGTTCAATAAAAATAAAACATAAACAAGAAATCAAAATTACCCCACCTTCACTGCAAACCTGCCGCCAAATTTTCGGTATACCGTCAGTTACGTGTTGACGTTGGCGTAACGCATCCGTTTCGTGTATAATATATTTTAGATGCTTCAGACATATATTATAATTTATAATATAATAATTATTTACTAAGTTTCAATATATTTTTAAAATGTTTATTTTAATTTTTAATATATTGCGACTGAAAATCAGTGTACCGCACGTAACCAGAATTATTTTCAAAAATGACTTCCATAGATACATTTAATTCACTTAATTTCAAACAATTTCAGATTTTAGTAAATTTTTCATCATTTCGAGTAGGTACCTATAATTCAAAAACCGGTCCATTTTCCAGGAGTCCTGAGGGCTTGACCAATACTTTTAATATACTTTTATAGTTACGAAATTCTTCATACGACATCCCGCCATCCGGGGCGGCCGGTTTTGAGTGAAAATACTGTACAGATTACAGATCCACGCGTACACTCAATTGTTGCTCGGTTAATAGTTAAGGATATAATAATACTATACATAAAAGTGGTCGTGTGTGACGTGTGTAAGGCGCATAAGTACGGTGCGCGTTCGTGATTGTTGGCGCGATGAAAACAAACTGGAAAACAAAACGATTATAATAATATTATTGTATTATTATCATCAAACATAATACCCATCAGATCTATTAGATATTCAACGGGAGTAGAGGTTTGTTGCGCCTCGGATGAATATTATAACATTAGTATTATATGGGGGTACACGTGTTTTTCCACCTACCTTATGCATTGCACATGCACGCACAGTCGCACGTCCGTCGTAAAAAGACGCATTATTATCATCGTCAATCGCGGTAGACCCGTTATAAGATGTATGCTATAATATATTGTAGAGATATGCGCGATGGTTTATTTCTCGTTTTCAGACGATCGACTAATATATTATTAATATTATTATGACATTATTATATTGTATAGGTATAGGTACGCGTCCGTGCACACGAATTCAACAGGTCGCCGGACACACGGAGCACGCGACGAATATTTTAATGATAATCCTATAATATTTTTATGCGTATCTACCAGAAAATTGTCCTCACGGCGTACCTATATCGTACGATTTGATCTCTTTATCGGATCGCCGGAGCCGCGGCACTAACCGATTATCGGGCGCACACGCCGCTGGCAGGACGGATTTGATTTTGAAATTCAGTACGCTGCCGGTAGGTATAATAATATTATTATTAAATTTGTATGTATATATTCTACATTTACGCCGATGCCCGCGAACACTGAAACAGTGTCGACACAATTATTATTACAATTAAAACCTATAGTGTTATTGCACTATATAACGACTCTAGGTATATATGGTGCTACTATATGGTGAGAGACGCTGAATACCAAAATATGTCAAAAATCTTTTATCTTAAATAATTTAAAAATATTTGTGTAACCTTAATGTACCAGCCACTTATCCAGATAGATAAATCAATGTTAGATATTTTTTTTACGAAAAACTTAATGTTTAGGATACTAGCTAATCCGACTACTTTTTGAAGTTCAGATAAAAATATGAAGTCCTAATGTCACCAACGACGCTATTGCAATGGCCCATATAAACGTATGGTGAAAACAGTTCTATGCAGCGTGGTGTTGGATGACGGCGAAATGGTCACCGAAAAGCAATTAATTACTTGATCACTAAGGAATTAATTTCAAAATATCCATGGACATTACCCCAGTTCCGTCACTGGCTATTAATACCACAGAGATTACATTTTTAACCACCCTAAAAAAAATGTATCACCCACCTTGCAAAATCTGTTAATTTAATGCTCTCGCAATGACTGTTAGATTTTTGAGGGGCGGGGTAACGCACGTCATCGGTGGTCTCATTTACATTTCGGTAACTTTCTAATGGTTGTCATCTAATAATACCGCTGCATCGAGCTGGACTAGATCGTCCAACGCCGCTGAAGTTTAAATGATTTATGTGTCAATGTCATACGTTGAAGTTAAGTTTTAATAATAATTATATATTATTTTTAATTATTTGTTTTTAGTGAATTATTTTGCTTATAAATGTTCAATAAATCACCTATATATTGTACTTAAACCTATCTATTTACTGATTGTACCACTATTCGTTACTTGATGTAGTATATTTAAGATTAACTGTCACGCTGTAATAACGAATAACAAAATATGTTTATAAATTCTAGACATATGTATATTATAATACTTGTAACTGGGCATGCCCGCCCGTTTAAATATACAAATAAATAAATTTCATAGCATATATTTATCGGTCTAAAGCATAATTATTATAATCGATATTGAGGTATTTACTTTATCATTGTATAGTAGTTAACGCATATTATTATTATAATATATAAATATATTATATTTGTATTAATTATGATCGGATAATTTTATATTTTTGGCGAGCTAAAATAATAATATTTATATTACAATGTGCCGCCTTCTGGTATTTTAATTACACGTCATGATAGCGTATTATAATGGCCCAGAGCGGGCTGGCATCTTGCAGGGATCTATCTTTTTACCTATATTTTTTTGGAGTTTGGACGCTACACAGCGGCTTTAACCAATCAGACGTGGTAAATAGATCGTCAGTGCAGCAGCTATCCGTGCAGCAAATGTATATCACATGCGACAACCTTATGCACGTTTCTAATTTCTTGATTTATAATATAGATTCTACATCATAGGTGTGCACACGAGGATAGCATATTATGATGTCTCTGAACTTTTTCAAACATCATCGGGCCAAATAAATATTTGAAGTATGGGTCACAGCATACATTTTATCTCTAAATTATATTATAAAAATTATATACAATTTAGGTACATAGTAGTTAAGCACAATTTATACATATTTATGTTCAAATTATTTGTTCAGTCCCCCAACGCCTCACATTATGAGTTTTGAAATATTTTACACTAAATATTTAGCATTCAACTAACGTGAATTGATACATCGACTAGTTTTAAAACCTAATCATATATGGTTATAATAAAAAACTAGGAAACCGTTCTGCTGTACTATAGTAGGTTAGAAGTGAGTTAGTGTATTGGTTGGTGTTAAATTTGAATTCAATTATATATAGTAATATCATTGCATACAAAAATCATTCTGAGCGGAGACGGTCTGTAATTCAGCCTATATTAGAATAATATTTTTAAATTACAACAAAATAACTTAGATAGTTTCAAATATCTAATTTCGTCCAAATTTGAAACTAAAATAGTAATAAAAAAAAACTGTGTTAATATATATTTAAAATTTTTTTTTTTTGACAGTATGAACTACTTATGAGATACTTTGTTTTAATTTTCTATTCTTAGCTTTAGAACTGAATCATTGATCATTTTGTAACTATAAAATCATTTGCAAATTTTCAAGATTTTTGACCCAAAGAAAACAATTTTATTGACATCTGAAGAAAAAACTAAAAACAATTTTAACTTAAAATGTCTACATATTTTGAAAATTGTATTATGTTTAGAGTATGATAAAATAAATATTTGTAAATTTCAAGTATTTTTACTGAGCGAATAATTTTTTTATCAACCATAAACAAAAAAACTAATAAAAATCGAAATTTTTTTTTTGTATATAAATAGCTGAAAAAGAGTTAAAATAATTTTAAATATATATGGTATATAGAAAATGGTAATATAGACCGATGGTGAAAATTTAAAGTATCTACTTTAAGTTTTTTAGTTATACCAAAAAAACTGAATTAATTTTGTCAAAAACTGGTGTGTTGCTTAAAATTTCCCGTATTTCTTTAATTTTTTCTGTTGTTCTTCCCAACGCTTTTTAAGCTTTCTGTGAACTTTTCATTTTGACCTCTTTAAAATATCAATTATTTTCACTTTCCCACCAAAAAAATACTGTAGCTGAAAATCACTATACAGAAATGTTTCTTCCTCTTAAACAACATTTTAGATTTTTATGGGTTTGAAATAAAATATATATGTCTATAAAAATAAAACACAAGTTTAAAATTCAATTTTATTGATCGTATAGCATGGATCTATTTTTTTCAAAAAGAAAACTGAGCCTCAGGTGCTCGGAACTAAACGGCCATCGCCTATGATACGTCTAAAAATGCTATACTAAACTGATTCCCTTATAAATGGTTTTCTATTGTTCCCTTTGCCCCAGACCAAAAGTCCCACAATTTGGCCAACGCACTTGTTGTTATTTTAGTAGGTGAATGTTGTTTTCATAAATGCGAATACCCGGATCGTTGTTCACGCTATGAGAGGCAATGAATATTGTGCAGGTCGTCCGGATTGCAAAGCCATTAATATTATTTACAATAAATCAATGTACAACATTTTTAAGCTAAATTGATTTATGTTGTTGTTTTCGGTAACATATTGCGCTATTGACAGACATGTTTATTTCAAAAATTTACATGTCTATAAATTCCTAGTAATAAGTTTGTGAGTCTACAACACTGTGTACACCTATGATCTATAATATGATATGTTTTTGATTCGATGCGGTGACCGTCCATTCGGCAAACGAGGTCGGCCAGTTCCTGATGGGACCGCGGGCTTTATATAATATTATGACGTTCGGTTTCTTGAACGGCTGTCTCTGCATTGGCGGTGGTCTTTGGGAGAGGAAACTTTGTTCTAATAATTGTTCGTTAAAAGATGCCGGCTTCATCATTTAAACATGCGTGACAGTTCAGCTTTGAAGTTCTGTTGTATGTATTATATTCTATAGGTAAGACATTATATAAAATGTACCTAATGAGTTTTTTATTAATAAGGATTTGTTCAATTTTGTACCTAATTATTATTTTAAAATTTAAATGAATTATTTCAATTTTTCCTTGTGCTTTTTTTGATACGGACCAAAGTTCAGCCTTGGGAGACAGTTGGCATTATCACTGTATGCCAGAACCCCATTTCATATTCCAAGTTTAAACCAGGGCCAATCGTTTTAATGCTCAAATGGTTATTTCTATTACCTCCCAGACAGCAATTTCTTGTTTAAAAATATTATTAAAACATTATAATAACGAATAATATTAGTATAAAGTTATTATAATATTATCATTACAAAATGCTGTCTGGGCTACATTCAAATATAATATTTTATTTTAAATATCGTCCGGATGATAATATGTTAGAAACATACACCAGCAACTGCCCTAATTCATCAAAACTATTTAAGAGGTATAACTGGTATGGGTACGCGCGTAGTCTTTTGGACAGTAGTCGTGTACGCTGCGGGCAGCTCTAATATACCAACAGATGTGGCACTACACCTGTAAATTATAATGGCTGGTACATAATAAAATAATATTATTTTCGAGAATATTTTAGTGTTCACGCCTACCGCGTCAATATTATATTATTTTGAGTGCAGTTTGGAGTTTCACGGACAGTCGTGTGTACGAGTGGCGCATATGTACCTACTAATAACTCAGCTATACTATGGATAATACGTAATATGTTTACCGGTCAGCGACGATAGTAATAACCGCATATACCGCGTATACGAAGGAAATCTATACGCGAAGAATTCGATGGGAAAAAAATAATAATTCGAGTATATATTATGACGTATATTAACACGCGCTATCGTTTTATGCGCATACGAGTATCCATACATATGTATTACCTATATATATGTATAAATTGTAATATTGTATGTACATCAATCACAAAAATAATATAATGCGTACTGACGATTTTGACCGTACGGACTATAATCATAGAACAAAATGGATACACACATTTAGGTATGTGTATATTGTATACGCACATAGTATGCCTATAAGTACCGAGGTAATAGTAATAATAATAATATACATACATGTGTGTGTGTGTTGTTATTCGTACAACAAAGAAATAACATCACTACAATTTACCATTCTTTGAATATTTAAACAACACCTATAAGAGAGCGCATTTTTATCATATTCATTTTTAATAAACGAAATACTTCCTTACTTGTTATTTTATACCTACCTGCAGTATGGATATAACACATATAACATATAAACATACCGACTGTAACGTTAATACGTTATACGCGGTTCAAGTGTAAGTTTTTTGGATTCCTATCGACTTCCCGAGAGTTTTCTTCTCAAAATTATAGTCAAGCATTTGATTGGGGGTGGCAGGTAGGAGGATTTCTCAGTGAATTGGAACTTGGGCGAGGGCGTAGTAATATACTATGCAATAATATACGAAACAATTTCGAAAAACAATGTTTTTGCCATCGTATTCTTATTTTAGTCACACAGTGAACAGTAACTTCACTGAACACTAATTGAAAATATGCACAGTGTGCTAGTGTTTTTAAAATAGCATTAATCAAAAATATTTACGAATACAATTTATCTAAAGAATTTGGAATTACAGATAAACAAACAAAATTTATTTTATGTTATAATATCTATTATTTGTATAGTTGTCCGGTAATAATAAATTATACTAAAATATTATTGGTATATCAAAAACTAAAAACTATATCTATATAGTTGTGCCGAACAAGTTATTGTTTTAAATAATTGTATTCTTTGTATAAACAAATAACTGTGACTGCTGCATTTTTAGTAGACACCTAACCTTTGAAACACCTTAAATATTTTGGGTGTTGAATGCTGAAACACCCCCCTAGGCCGTAAAAAATTTACTTTCTTATATATTATGCTTAAGAGGACGTCACACCCGCGTGTGTTGTCACCATCTTACAAAATGTATAACATAGAAAAACCGTTTTTCGTTGCGTTACTTTAATCTCTCTGTATTTATGGTATAATTACCAAAATTCCACAACGTATAGGGAAGAAGTTCATCTGTGTCATAATGTTTTCATTTTTTTTAGTAATTAAATGAAAAAAAATAAAAAAAGCTAATGTTCTAAAACTGATAATTTTAAATGTTTTTTACGTTATCCAAATAATAAAAACACTATACGATACAGATAAAGTTCTTTCTATGCGTTGTGGAATTTTGGTAATTACAAATACAGAGGGAGTAAAATTGTCCCGCGCAAAACAGTTTTTGCTATGTTTTACATTTGTTAGATGGAGACAACAAAATATGGGGGCGTGACTTCCTCTCAAGATCTCTAAAAAATATGTTGTCATAAATCATAATACGGTTCTATAAGTTCCATTTCATATTTGACATTATATTAATATGAAGATAAATTGATGACTACAACGGAGAGTGGTGTAAAACCCCATAAAGTTATATTTGAATAAAAATTAAAACATCCCCTTGAAAAAATCTTAGCTACGCGCCTCCGTATGGCCGTGATTCGACAGTTACGCGCTTATATATAAATATTTGAATGGAAAAAAAAACGAAGAAGACCAAAACTTATGCTTTTTTTATTAATGATATACGTTAGTCACTAAAATACCTGAACAAAACCCAATGTAAGAATGTTTGTAATTTATGCGGTCGATGAAAAAAAAATATGAGTAGGTACCTACCTAATTAAACAGATAGATTGAATTCTTCGACGCACTCGGTCCGCGCGTCGACGGTCCGTAACAAATCTACATATAGTGAACATTTTTTAATTTGCTTTGTTTAAAAGGCTATTCTACATGCACATATTATATGCATATGTATGTACCTATATATATATTATACCTATATATGTTAAATAGTTTATGAGTAAACATTTATAAATCATAGTAAACGTTTTAATTAAACGCATATACTAACCGAACGCCAAACGCGTTATGTTATTGTGTGTGTATAATATAATATATATTTATAAATAATATAATATATACGACACCGGCGTGGTGTGTAGAAGTTATTTTCGAAAATATTTCTCGACGCCGTGTAACGAATAAGTCGTTTAAATCACGCGTTACATTTAACACGTTACGGTAAATATAGTAAATGTGATTTAAATATTATTAAAAAACGTATATTATCAGCGTATTTATATAATATTAAATACACGTATCGTTATATGTACATAATATTATTATTATATGATATTATTTTGTTTTGTATACAATTTATACACTTGATTGTCATTTTTGTGTTTTTATGTCGAGCGTATAATAAACACATATTTTGTGGCCTTGCCAGGTTATATAAGCAGTGATACCAATGTCGAATCAAACCACAGTACCACATAGCTACATATTATTACAATTACAAACAATTGTACCATGTGATTAATAAATGTACAATTATTATAATATAATGTTGGTCGTACGATATTGAAGTTTCTATGTCCTTTGATCGGTTGATATACGGTTATTGGCAAGGTGGTTACATGTGTTGATCGTATTATAGAATTGAATGCACGTGACTGCCGTTATGTAAGGGTATACATTATATGCATCTATACACTATCTATATATCCATACAGTGAATTTACTCAAATTTTAATTTTTGAAATTTTGAAATACTTAATACACTTGAAGATCATATTTTTGAATACTTCAGATTTGTTGTACAGCTTAGGATGATCATTTAACAATACAAACTTTTGTTTTCTAAAATTAAAGAGAGCTTTTCACTTTTAATTATTCAGCAGATATTTTGTTGAGAATTTTGATGTATCCAAATCATAATTCAAATGAATTATTTTTGAGTTTAATAACTTTGTGTATTAACAATACTAAGATTTAATTAAATATGTCTATGAACTATGGTAATGAGTTAAGTAGATATAAATCAATATAAATAATTTTTAAAAACTGTCTAAGTATAATAAAGATTACATCTAATATTATATAAAGATTATATTTTTCTAAAACATTATAATCTGTAGTAGGTATAAATATTTTATTAGCTCAGAATCTATTTATTAGAATTTAGTGTGATGTAGATTCATAACAATTTTGAATAAAAAAAGGGGGTTTTCATTTGAAAGATAGAAGTTTGTATCGCCTGAACAGGACACTCAATGCAGAATCTAAATAAATGTACTATTAAAGGGAAATATAGGGGTGAGCATGCTTAAAAATCATCCTGTATAATGTATATATTATTATATATGTATAGATTGATGCGATAGGAATCGTCGAAAAATAATCTGTCATACTTATAGTTTTAACATTTCCCAACCATCATTTTACGACAATGGTGGTAAATATATCACAGCCGTTTTCATGCTGAGGGATGATCAAAATTTTTCGTTACAAAAATGGTAGAGATTTCACAAGGATACGTCTTATACAATTTGGTTCCCACTAATTTTGTGACTCGAAATCAGCAAAACCCCATGTGTAGGTATGAGTAAAATATAATAATAATAATAATATATTATTAGGTATATGTTTTATTTTAGCCGTGTGTATACCTACACTAGCTGAACACAATGACCGAAATCGTCCCCCGCATCGACCCCTCACACGACGTCTGACAAAATATGTCTTAACCAGCAAATCTCTCTCTCTCTCTCACACACACACACGCCACAGAACGTCGTTTATTATCCGAAACGTGTTATTCTTATTATGAATCGTTTCGGCGGCGGATACATTCAAATCAATCAACCGCATTGAAAACGGACCCCCGGTGTACGGACGGGCCGAGATATATAATATGTATAATATGGTATGCGCGCACACATCACCGCGGCGGGCCGACAGCATTCCGGTTCCATTCGGCCCCCACGGCCGATCGCTGCGCCGCCGTATAATATAGTTTAGCACGATAATTAAACAATTATATTCGTCGGTGTTTTTTTTTTTCGAAAATATTTTATCACATCATCGTCGAAGAATGCGAGGGTAGTCGAGTAACGCGCGTGTATAGGTAGTAATATAATATATACAGACTAAAGGAGGTAAAAAAACGCGTGATTTCGTGATCAGTGGTCGGTTACAGAAGCAGCGCCTCGAGTGAAAAACGAAATCGTTAAGGAATCGATCGGGGAGGGAAAAAAAATCGAAACGTGAACATTATTATCATATATACCTACACATTTATACATTTAAACGTCGCACACACGCCGTCATAATAATACTATAATACTATGATATTATTATTACGATCGCGTCCGAAAAAAGTATTTTATAATCGTAAACCGTTTTATTCCATATAATCGCGGGCTGTCGTATAAATAATTATATTATTACATACACATGACCATAATACGCGATACGCCCGGGCCGTTATTAAAAAATAACTCGACATCGGAGGAAAACACGAAATCACCATTCCTCCTCCGGTGGGTGGAAAAAGGTACCTATCGTGCATTATATATATACTTTATATACGATAAAAATATGTATATTTTACTGCTGCGGCGCGCGCGAGTCTAAAAAATTATAAGCTCAGAGGGCCCGGGGGGAGATTTCGTTCGATCACGGCACCGCCGTTTGTCTATCACTATGTGATTATAATATTTATGCTACGGCTTTGTCGACGGGCGGTTGCGCCGGGTCGCACACGACGACTACCGTGTGGTGTGCGAACGGAAATTATAAATATCAATAATATAATAAACGCAACCAAAGAATATATACCTCTGTATTATGGGCACCTATACGTTTAAATGAAAAGAAACGAATACGAAAAAAAAACAACGCATTTAATGTACGGTTTGATCAACACGCGCGTATTATAAGTACCTATGTATGTGTATATATAATAGTACCCCCACACACATAATTTTATACATATATAGAGTAATAGTTAATATTCGCGCGCGGTACTCGTGTGCTGTGCAATTAAATGCAAATTCGTATAATATAATATTATTTTATTTAATCGGCGCCGAATCGTGAGAATTCATCGATTATTATTATTATTGGCTATCGTATGGTACCTCTAATATATAATATAGCAACGCGGAATTAACTATGGGTACAGTCGGTGAACTCAAAAATACCATCGTCCACCGCCACCGCCGAAAGGCCGCGAGGATATCACGCTCGGTCGTTGTTGTGCGTATTTTTTATGTACACTCCGGCGACTGTACTAATTGACCGGGTCGCGACGTCGGCGGAAAGAACAATACGATCTATAATGACAATAATAATAATTGTGTGTAATGATAACGTCGGCGATAATACGGCCGAACTAATCGCCGCTGGGCCGTAAGACAATTAGAAAAAGTCGTCGTCCTGAGCTAACCCCCGGCCGACACGCCGCTACGGTTTGCCCCCCCCCCCCCCCGAAATAATAACGAAGAGTGCCTGCAGGTTATTGCAGCGGTGGCGGAGGAGCCATACGACGAAAAGTGTCTCCTCTACGGCGGCTATAGGTCTCCGCCGGTGCTGCGGTTGCAGACGATTAGGCATCGGGAGGATATTATTACCGTTTCCTTTTAAACGCGCATTTACCTGTACAATACTAATAAGCTCGCGGGATCCACTTCCGGCTACGCGTGTACCGTTTTCGGTGCACCTGCAGGCGTGGCTGCGGCGACGGACCGATAAACCTATACGATATGGCGAGAAGAGTGTACCACCTGCGGGAGTTAACACCATTTTCTGTTTCGTTAAAGTCTTTTGGAAATCGTTCGTAATATCGACTTTGGATTTCAATACTACCCCAGCACAGCATCTCAAATTTTTGTGCTGTAGCGTCGTGGCTTGCGCAGTGACAACAATTTAAAAATAAACCGCCATAGCCAATACGTTATTATAGATTGATATATAGCCGAGATCAAGCCTACGGCGAAGATCTGTCGAGCGACATTGGTGAAAATTCCTTTGCAGGACGATTGAATGAAAGTATTTTCATAGTTTCGATCAAAGTCATACGCGCTGTTTCGGCGATTCCGCGATTTCAGTGTAGTATTAACGATAATGAGTGTATAAAAAAAACAAAAGCCACGGATGCTGCCGAGTGCCGATAAATGATAATATAGTTTACGAAACAGGCGGCGGCGGGAGCCGAGGCTAAAAACCGACTGTGAAATAAAAATCAAAAATCGAGCAGGCCTTTAATAATACATACACTAATATTATGTATAGATAAGGTAAGTTCTTCCCACATATTTTAATGTAGGTCCTTAATATATTCTCGGAATAGTTGTAATATAAATAAGCTCCGACGACGACGTAGGTATAATATTATAACGTGACCGCAACAATAATACGAGGGTATAATAATGTACGTATTTAGGTATAATAATAATATATACATCCAATCAATGGGCGCGCGTTCCATACGTCTAGCGAGTCGACGAGACTTTTGCGTCTATTACAATAATATATTACATAATTTGGACCTAGGTACCTGTACTCATTTATATACATATTATATTATATACGAGATGCTGCTACTAGTGTTTCGAAGACCATTTTTCATCATAACGTCGTTCATTTACACACGCACACACACATTTAATATATAAATATATATACATATTATGCATCATATTTTATATAAGTGCTTATGTACAACGTTTATAATATATATATAGAGAGATACCGGAGGAACGTAAATTTGTCCGTGTGTGTACCTATAATATGTATTGGAATGCCAATCGGTTTCACGTGTGGGCGAAACACACTTGACCCAAACCGTAGGGGGTACGGACTACGACGACGACGACGACGACTACGACTTGGAAAAACGGGTGAGAGGACACTGTTGCATCTGATATACATTATAATACACACACACACGCTTTATACGTGTACGAGTACAGGTATAAATGCGATGACGGGGCAGGGCGGGCGGTCAAACAGGTACCGGTGAGTCTGCCGGGGACTGGATCGGACCGCGTGTGTGCGCGCGCGCGCGGACGAACAATGGTAATGGAATGCGAGCCGTCGCGGTGTCGGACCTATATGAGATGTTGCTGCTGCTGCTGCTGTTGTTGTTGCTGCTCCGTTCAAATCTCCTACGCGTACGCGTTTGCTCGCGCAAGACCTGCGCGGAGCTCGCGAGACACCTGGACGACGTAAACAATAATAATACTAGCATCGTATATTATACAGGGTGCACAGCGTAGCGTTTGGGCACGGTCAACGATACCGAATACCTAATTTGTTCCAATCGATATTTCTATACGATTTTCGATAACATATATTATAATTATTGCAGTTACTGCAACATCAGAGACCCACGAGAGTGACCCTTCGAAGCTTAGTAGTGGCAATTATAATATAGTTGTTTGTCCACTCTAAATCGAAATATTTTAAAAGTCCAATCGGTGATTTCCATCAATTACTTACTTAAGCAGTTTTAAGTTTTTAAGATTACCTACACAGTGACACGACTAGATAAATATATTATATAATACATATTAATATGTACCTATAGTCGTTAAGCGAATGCGTGTATACATATGCGGAATATATTATTATGTGAAGCACCCTGTATGATATGTGTATAAACGAGCAGCTGTGTATAACACGCACTATATACGTGTGTGGGAGAGCTCATCGTGTGCCCCATTATCATTATTGTGGGCAAGTTGCGTCCTCAGAGGGCTATACATAAACTAGTTGCATCCAACTAAATGCAAGTATAGGTATTTCATGATGTTGGACACTATATACTACGTCCCATATTAAAATTTAAGTTAATTACCAAACAATTAGTAACCAAATTAATTTAAATTATTATTAAATCACATGCAAATAATAAATATACCTGAGTTATAAGAAAAATTTAATATAAATAATTACTATATCATTTTCCTAAATTTTATTTCAAAAACTCAAGATTATTAATAACGATTGCGATATTGTCCGTGATAATTATCATAACTCAATGCTTCTTAAATTTTTATGCATGGCCTATGAACCTATAGGTACTGCAAAATATATAATTAATATTTAGTTCCTATATTAATATTGGTATTATGTGAAAAAGTGATTAGGTTATAATAGCTGTTATAACTGTATAATAATATATAATATTATAAAGGTGTTATAGTGCGTGGTTAATTAAAAATTTGAAAATTGCTTAGCGATGGATCAAGTCGGTATGTTTACATGGAATACGACTAATACCTACATGGTGTGTATATACTAGTGTTGTATGTAGTATATAATATATACGGATAACTATATAAGTACTTATTTATATACCCCGAACCCGATATACCCGAAAACATGGGACTCTGTATCCTCTGTCCTCGATCGCATTACTATTTACTATTTACTACTATATATTATATACATCATACACACATATATATAGGACATATAGGTGACCTATATGTGTATATAACATGAGCGTAATATTATATGTATAATATTATGTACTATACTCGTACGTGACCACGGTTAAGCAGAAGACGACCAATGCGACTGTGATCGGTCGGCGGCGGGTGGGTGTGGTAAATGGGGTGCCGGCCCGCACCGTCAGCAGGTGTCGATTACCTTGTTATATACCTTGTTACGACCGACGCCCCTGCGCGTCTGGCTATATTATAATATACGTGCACCTATATATATATTTGAGTATGTCGTATGTGTGTGTGTTTGTGTAAGTGAGTATAAGGTATACGCGCAAGTACGGACTCGCGTATTATAATATCATATTCGAATACCCGCCGTTTAGGCATGCGGAGACGGTACATTATTTCGTTCTCTCAAACGACTCGGGACCGTCGGCTCGATCTAAAGGACATTCGGCACATCGGTCCAGCTGCTCCTGCTGCAGCAGATGATGCCGATCTGCGTTTCGAATTATTGTTATTATTATTTCCTTTATATTATACGTATCAATTATACAAGCTCGAGGATGCAACCCAACCGCGAGCGTCGATGTGATTCGGTGGCAGCAGCCCAGCTATATGTTGTATATAATATAATATATACGTATTATTATATGGATACCTACGCGTAGCATACGAATAATAATAATAACACTGACAACACCTATGTCCTATAGACTATAGGTATATTATGTATATATATAGAGCTTAATTACGGGCTACGACCTACCATATTATGTACGTATATTGGTCGCGGTGGTTTACCGTTAATACATGACTGTACATGTATATACAATATATAATATTATTACCTAATGGATATACGGTTTAATGTTTATCTGCGGTATAATAAACTGCGCCAGATAGCTCGATTCTTGAGTAAAGACTCCGTTATAGGTACTATACGTTTTATCGAAAATCGAATATTTTTTTATCCATCTGACCGATTTGTGTTTATAATCAAACCATAAACGGACGAAAATAATATACCGCGTGGATGGGTATATGCGAGTGGGTCGTCCCCGTAGTGGTAAAGAACGATTATACACGAGAATTTACATTAATGAAATCAATAAAAAGTATAGGTACATTAAAATGTAAATATTTTTACAAAATAAATATATATATTATATAGGAATTATATTAATATAACAATAATTATACGTATTCCGGAAAAGCGTTAGGTCGTAAACTTCTATAAGAAAAAAAGTAAGACACCAATAATTAGAAAGTAAAAAATAATAATAATAATAGGTAGATAGGTAGTAAAAACTCTAAATAAAAGCGTTCGAGTCAATCCTGTCGGCCACACGGCGCAGAAGAGTACGTTTTTACTAAGAAAATATATATACCATACCTACGTATAATTATATTATACGTGAGTGATTGTCTACACTTATTATATATTTACTGTTTTCAATTTACACGACTCACAGCCAAAAGTGTTTGTGCGTGCGTGTGTATACACACTATTCATATACTCTGTTATTATTGTGTTTGTGTATCTCCCTCACTCGTTCTTTCTCTCTCTCTCCGCCACTCTCTCAGCACGAGTATATGTAATTGCAATTCTCCCAAAAAAATCGATTCCATCGACAACGTCGGTATAGACGTATATATAATATATATACACACACGAATCCGACAAATAGGTTTCCCGCGGATAGCGATAAAAATCGTATATACACACACACACACATATACTGTATATAGTTTATATACTGTGACAGACGCAGTAATCGACAAACTGTTTTTCACTTTACGGAACGAAAGCAATCCTATTTAATCGTGTGAAATGTTATTTTATAACAAAACCAATTAAATCATATGTATTTGATATTTTTATTCTTTTCGCGTGTATAGGTTCGGCGTAATAACTTCCGAAATACACAGAGTCACAAAATTATACGTGCGCCAATTAAACACATATTATCCCGTTTGTAAAAAAATAGAAAGCGGTCAATACACAGATAATAGGAACGTGTATAATCCAGAAAATCCAAAATATATGTAGGTACACAAGTATGTGTACTGCTGCAAGTGATACAGTGAGTGAGTGAGTGAGTGAGTGAGTGAGTGAGTTCATTCTTTTTGAACACTGAGTGGCGGATAGAGAAATATATCGGTTTTTACATCGATGATATTATATACCTACCTACATTATACATAGGTAAACATACAAATATATATATATAATTATTTATGATGCAAAATAATATATAGGATACATGATGTGATACATGATACATTATTGTGTTTGTTTTAATATTTTTGAAAGTGTTTCGCCAAAGACTTTTTTTTTAATATAAAAAATAAAAAAAATAAATGTTTAGTAGGTGCCTAGTACCTACCTACTGTATACACATGGCTAGATCAGAAATATAACGCGAAAAATAACTTGGAATGGAGATAATACGAATTTTATTCCTTTGCACTTCGCAGTAGGTACTCTTTATAGTTCTTGATAAAATCTGATCTTGAAAAATAGCTTTCTTTTAGGCCAATGTTCTATTTTATTATAATAGAAATTGTGCATTAAACTAAAATATCCAGCCCATTTTCACGGGTAATGTGACATTCGGTCAAAATCGTTATATATGAATGAGTGAAGATTTATCATTGCTTTCAAAGTTTCGAATATAAAAACACTGCACCCAAAACGATAATATGTAATGTGTTTTTTTAGAATAAATCACTGTTTTTGCTTACCATAATATATTTTACAAGAAATGTTTTAAGAACACATAAAACAATATTTTGTAATGGCGAGTTGAAAGTTTAAATTTTAAAACATTGACAATTTGGATTTCCGACACAACAGTGTATGAGAGGGGGATCAGGTATATACATACTGATTGTAACATATCACAAATTAACGGATAAAATATAAAATTTGTATAATGTTTATATATATGTTACTTACGTTATGCATGTGTAATTTAATTTCGAAGGATATGTATGAAAATCAATCAAATATAATATATACTAAATTAATGCGGGATAGAGTATAGAATGTGATTTTAAGTTATACCTATGATTCGATTAATCAAGCAGGCCGCAGGGTACAGGTAAATCTTCTATTATTTAATATATTGGCATCTATATATTATAATTTATAAGTTAATGATCGTCGTCGGAGCGATCGCGAACGCACATTTGCGTGTGTGGCGTTTAATATTATTCATATGAACTATTATAATACATCATATATATACCCATCACCCATGAGCATGTGCGCGTACCCATAATATAATAATATTATATTATATTATATAATGCGCGTAGACCTACGGTGATATTGTATTGTCCGTAACCTTGAATGGCATAAGTAGGTACACGCACAAACGCGCCGTCGCGTATAATATTATTATTTTAAAAGTATCATAAATATATATTTATTTATTTGATTTCGCATTCAATCCGCCCCGACATTGTATTCATTTGCCGCGTTTATATTATATAATATAATATTATTGTTACTATTATCGTTATGTCGGTATATACGTACCCATAATACGGTTTGGCGTGGAAAATTTCAAAATTTTTGTCGTTTTGTCTTCTGCACGGTGCAGCAGATATCAGCTATTATATACGCGATCGCCTTCGTTATGCGCGCGTTGTGTACATAATATTATTCTATTCTATTATATTATAGTTAGGTATACTATGGGTACACGCAGTGCAGGTATATAATATTATTATAATGTGCAGCTTATTGTAAACGCCGCCGTTCGCGAAGGTCCCTTTACTGCACGCGGCAAATCCAAAACTAATTACGTGTGTTGTTGCACGCGTTTATATCACACACACGCAGTTACGCGCTTTTCAACGTTTGAATATTATCGACGATTGGCGATCTCCGAAGCAGCAAGCGCGTACGAAGAGATAAATGGGCTGTTGCCCCGGTAGGCACATAATATATATTATGAGCGTGTACAATTACGCCGTACCTATATGTGCTGTTTGTACTGTTTTAATAGTCGTTGTGTGCTGAACAACTACTGTGCACGCGAAGGTCTGAAATTATAAGCGGCGGCGACGTTCGAAAAAAAAGAAGAATATACGGAAAAACAATATATTATAATAAAAATCGAAAATAATAAAACGTTTTACATATTACCTATTATTATTATTGTACGCGCGTGATCGCGATATAACGCGACGCGATAACGTAGTGACGCGTCCGGATTGAGAAGAGACAAAAAAAAAATCACCAGAAATTACCATAATAGTATCGTCCGGGTGCGCGCGCGTTATTATAATATTGCTATATCGAACACAAATTACGAACACTGCGTATAACCAGCACCGGCTATTACGATACGATACGACCGACGACGGTGCGGTAATGTGATTTTACTTATACCTAGGTATATAATAATAATATGTACCACACTACAACATACGTACAGAATAATGACGGTATATTTTTTCTCGACTCCGATCGATACACGCACACTGTATATAATATATGCAAGCGGATTGTCTCCATTTCCATGTATTATTCCAAATTATTATTGTCGCGGATTATACTGCACACAATACAATTATTATTACCTATTTTATCGTCATTAAATCGTCATGTAATTTATGATTACACATATTGATATTTTATTTTCAGGGGTTTTTTTTTTATACTGATAGCCAGAACAGACCTACTCTCAGCGTCATCTGGTCTTTTTTTTCGCATGTAACTGAGCAGGCAGGGTAACAGCACCTTGCCGGTGGTATATTATTATAGCTGCACTAAGTAAATCTACTATTGGAACTTAGCTGTCGATTTGTAACTTGGCGCAAGCAGGGAAGACCACGAGTATAGACTACCACCATCCTCCCCTTTTCGGGAGTGAATCGGTAGGAAACAATAACCAATTATTTGGATCTTATAACCTCCCACCACAAATTAACTACCACGCGGGATTCAAAAACGAATTATATTTATAATTACAAAATTACGTGGCATCGGAGTCGCGTCATTTAAATCTCTTAGAAAGAGCTACCTCCTAATCACATTCCGCATTGCAACGAATCGAAAGAGTATTGCCATATTTAGCTGCACTTACTATAGTTACTAAAATGTGCGTAGTAGGTATAATATTATGTATTATAATAATAATATGTAGCCGGATACGCAAATGTTCATATACATAACATATATCGCCGAACGAGGCTGTCTTATTATCTCTCATTTGACACGTGACGTGTGCTCCTTCAGCTCCTTGCCAGTTGAACACATCGTATTAGCGTCAAACCAACTTTTTCGAGTATTTTACACACGTTATATTATATTTTTAAATTACTTTTAATTATATACATTATAAATTAAATAAACTTACTTATATAGTAGGTATTTACATAAATATATTATGTATGTACCTATATCATACACATAGCTGCGGATGGACGGTATTAATTTATAAATACGATTGCTTTTAAATCAAATAGTGAATATTAAGGAACTCCTAACTTTTTGTAAACATATTAGGATAAAAAAAAAAAAAAAAAATAATTTTAAAATCAACCAGATGGCCGCAGTACCTAAACGAGGAACCGGAATAATTTGACGTACGATTTTAGTATATTTCAAATAAATATTATACAAATCCCCTAGTGTAACCAAAATTTAAATTAGCTTTTCTCTTTCAATAATAACAAACCACTCATGTAAAAAAAAAAAAAAATGAAAAATAACCGTTAAACCATGCAAGAAACGTGTTTTAATGTCATTTCTTTTCATTCATTCGGATTCAGAGTAATATACTGGAAATATTATTAATACGCGGTAGTCCTTTGGTAAACGAAGTACCTACACACGAAAACGTTTATAACGTATTTGATTTAAACTGAAAACATTAATATTTTCAATTATATTTTGTGTACACGTGGTATAATAATTGATACAAGACATCGTAGTCTGCAGCCGACCATTTAAATTGCACTCTTGATAATTTTGTCCTTTGTTACAGCACATAGCAGTCGCGTCCAAATTATAAAGGGGTGGGGGTGAACTCAATATAATGTACATTTTACATAAAAAATTATCAAGGGGGCAGGAGGTTGAATATGCCATCGCCCCCCCTCCACCGAGAACGAACCCTACTGCAGAATATAGATACAAAAACAACTGCTGTGCCAGGGGTGGGATATAATATGTACGTTTGTATACTTTTTGGGGTGAAAATGTAAGACCTAATGGCGTATATGAAACGCCACTACTATTATAATCCTGAAATACCCTAACTCGAAGTAATTTATGACGAAGAGTATTGCTTAAAGACAATTCCTAACGTATATAGAGTATTATGTGCAAATCTACAACTATATACATTATACATACCAATATTATATTGTATATATAATGTATACAAAATATTAGAACAATTTCAAACATCCAGTAGTTCACTCGAAAGCGCATTATGTGAACAATAAAACTTTTTTTTTGTTAAATGTAGGAAATCTTTAAGGAAATCCTGTGTAACAATATTGTAAATCTTAAATATACATAGAAAAATTTCTAACTTCATTTCTAACGCAAAATAATTAGGCAATTTTCGTGAAAAAATTATGAATTTTGTCAAAACTTTGAATACAGACGTTCATAAAAAAATATTGTTGATTTATGGTCAATTGTTTTTTGATTTCCATCAACAAGAACTTATGAGGACCGTTGTATTACATTTTCAAGTTCTTGACCAGGCAACATTTGTTTTATCGACATAATTAATAAAAAACTAAACTAAAATTAAATGCCTATAGTAATTGATAATATAAACATTCGGTGAAAATATCATGCATCTACAGTCATTTTTTTTTAGAGTCATAATAAAAAACAAAACCAATTTTTTTTCCAAAATTTTTCCACTATACCTATACTCTTTGTGTAAAAATCTCAGTGTTTCCTTAATTTTTTGTTTGTTTTTCCTAACGATTTTTGACCCCTCAAAGTACCAACTATATTCACTTCTCTATCATAAAAGATGCTGTTGGAGAAAATCGAAGCACTTGGTGATCCCAAAAGGTGATGAAGGACAAAAAAAAACACTCATCATTAAAAATCAATTCATTCATCGCTCTACTCAGAATCTAAAAGTAAACTTAGACTGCCTATACTGAAACTGTGATGATTAACGTTTAACTATCAGAAAAGAGTATAGTACCTCGCCAGTAATTTATCTAATTTATATACATATATTGTGTTTCTTGAATAAACGCACGTATTGATTAAAATACAAAATTACAAATGGCGCGCTAAACAGAATTATTTTAGTAATACGCGTGTATATAGATCACGTGTTGTATATGCGTATAAGAAAAAAAGATTCGTTTAAAACGAAAATGTTTTAACAATAAATTACAATTATTGCATTTTCATTTAACATTTCGTCATTTTTAACGATACGGTTTTAAAACCGTTCAACCTTGTCAAATTTTTTTCAGACGTTCCCGGCAACATCGATTATACGTAGATACCATTGTAAAGTGTGAATATATACGTCCCGTATAATATTATGCGTAGTATCCTTTTTTTTTAAATTGTATTCATGTATATCGCGTTCATGACTGTATTTAAATGTTTCCGAGTACATTGATATACGTTAAATAGAAAACGTACAGTCATTGTATTTTTCGCCTATGTCCGGACGAATAAAGCAGGTATGTCGCATCATTATATAGATTTGTCTGGATAGAATAATATAGTTTTGCACCACCGACCGCCACGCCGTTTGAAATAGATAGAAAAAACATCCAAAACACATCGACAGTGTTTTGAAGAAAATTGACTGCAGTACAGATGGTCGGTGCACGCACTACCTATAGTCTATGGGACTACAATATACCTAACTAAACAATATATTGAGACAAGAACACATCAATACACTACGTAGGTGATAGATGTTGGGTGATATTAAAATATTGTTGCCGTGTATATGATTGAAATTTATAATAGTTCGCGTACAGTACTATACTACGATTACAATAGTAATCGCAATTCGCAAGCGAGGAATATCCAGCGGAGGCTGTAATCAATCATCATCCTTTTTAGTGGGTATTCACCATATTGAGCATATTTATATTATACCTAGTTACCATTCTGCAAAAAGTTGACAGATTGTTATGTACGATGGAGGATAGTATAGGTGAATCGTGAATAAACTGTATACTGAACAATAATTTATATAATATACAGGTAATATTTTAGTCCAGTTGATCCATTTAACATAAGATTCTCATTATCTCACATTATTTCAAAACTATTAACATTTTTGAAAATATTTTTTACACAATTTATTATACTATGTAGTACACTAAACTGTCCACGGAGTTTGTAGACGCATGTAGAATACTCTCTCAAACCATCTGAAGATCAAATCGCCTATCCAGTATGCCGGATGACGTGCGAGTAAAGACCGTAGCCGGTTGAAGTCTCGGGTGTTACTTCACCATCAGAATACACTGCAATAAATGTAGGTACCTACCCTATAATATAGATCGTCACCTGAAAACGGCTTCCACCGGGGGTAATTATCGTTACTATATGGCTAAAAATGTGCACGATGGTAATAATATATTATAATATCATTTCGGATCGGGTCCTACGTTATGACGATCACAAAATTTTTTTTGGAAATGCGCAGCTGGCGGCATAAAATACTCGTCGACGGTGCTCGCCTATAGTCTCCTACGAGTCCCGTCGACGCACACGCAATCTCACACGCGTTATTGTAGTATAATAATATAATGTGTAATGAACGAACGGCTGCGCGAGAAATGAACGGACGGCGGTGGTCACCCTGTGGCTGGAGGTGCGCACCGGGTTTAATTATCATTTGTTGGTGCGCGACCGATGTCGACCACAAATATTTTTCCATTATCGTTTTCCCTGCGCCCGTAAATAATAATTGGCCACGTACGCGTGCACGCACGCACATGAGCACACACACATTTGAGAGAGCAATAAAATAATAATAATAACGCGTCGAACAGAGATGGCGGGAGACTGTGTGAGACACACACACACACACACACACACACACACGGACAGAGACAAAAACATACGGTCTTTAATAACGACATCCGACCAACCGAAAAGAATTATTATTATTCTTAAACTTTTCGGTATACCTACACACGTGAGTGTGTGTGTGTGTGCTGCGAGACGACGACCGACTCACATATTATAATGATCCTCCGGCCCGGACCGTAATGATAATAATTGTTATTACTGCTCGCGCGGATGACCGCAACATCACGATTTGTTATTTTATTTTTTATCTCGTCCTTTTTGTCCCCCCTCCCCCCTCCGCGAAAACCGACGCAAGTACACGCTATATACGCCTTATACGGAGCGCACGGATTTCGTGTATGGTACATTGTGCTCGCAGAGTGTGAATTCCGCGTAACCACCCCCTCTCACCGTGTTATAACTTATAAGGGCACTCACAATAATAATATGTGTGCGCGTATATGCTATATAAGTTTATTTTCCGTACGACGGCCGATCGTAAAAAATTACGATAATTTTTATTAGGTAGTTCACGAAATCGTACCGCGGTGGGGTCCGTCATTGATGTCGTCGTCGTTAAATATTTCGAAAATTTCCCCTCCATGAAAGGGTTTCATATGTCACTCGCCTCGATCGGAATTCGAACCAAAATCACGTAAACCGCGCGTTTTGGTGCGCGCGCGACACACAATATAATAATACAAATCATATTATACGTTCAATATAATGTTATAATATTATTATGGCTAACTGCAGGTTTAGTCTGCAGCTCGCCGCGATCGTTATTCTTATACACGTATATCAAACACACATAATATGTAAAAACATTATATGGTATAATGTGGTCCTATACAGTATACGTCATATAATAATATTATGGTATACATTATAATTTATAGAAACTCTTCCAGTGATTTTCGGGTTTTTATTATTGCTATAGCCGTCGCGCGTCGAGGCCCCCCGGATGATGCCGAGTTCGACTTCTGCCATTCGCTTTAATCGTAATTCGTACGTTTATAACAATATATAAATATAAACATACCTACCTACGCGTATATATCATTATAAGAACGACTGATGTGTTATATAACACGAAGATTTCATATATATATATATATATTTATATATGACATGTTATAAAACATTAAGTACGTCTAGAACTACGTAGTATCATGGCAACCTGAATAATTCAAATATACTCGAGCCGAGCCGGTTACCTTGGCAATATATAAATAATCGTTAATTAAATAGAACAACTTTGACGTACGGTTTTAATAATTCGTATTATTATCGTTATTTTTATTGAGAATACTCGTCTTCTTTGAATAAAGTGATTTCGTGTGTAGGTACCTTGGTATAAACCTATATACGAATCTCTATATTATCTATACCTCTATATCTCTAACCTCTGCATATCTACCATGTCCTCCGTCGGATCGTTTGTAATATTGTTGTATTGTATGGAAGGAAACTCGAAACGGTCTGGCCAACGAAAGGCATCACACAATATTAATATCTTGACAGTGATCAATCGATCGCATATCTTTGTGATAGAGATACGTATCTATATTATGATATCGAGTCCTCTGTGGAACGAAATTCGCGGAATAATCAGATAAAATCTCGACAAAAAGAGAGACGTTTAAAATTATTATAAAAATATCACGCGAAGAAGTTTCGTGATGATGTATAGTCGAGGCGCCACTGCGTTAATGCAGATACTGAAGATGGCGAATCGAAAACAGTTTTTTGAATAACTGTTAAAATCTCGGGTTTTTCTTTCAAAAAAATAGATTTTCAACACCGTACCATATGACCGGAACCGAGAGCTTTCAAACCCTGGTTAAAAAACCGAAAACGAAAGCCAAGAATTTTACTCGAATTAAATTTAAAAAAAAAATTTAAAAAACCTTTCACCGACCCTAAACAGAAACCGTTAAAATTTTAAACGATATCGTTGCCTGACGGTGAAACATATCAACTTATCGTGCACATTATATCATAGTATAAATCGCGTAGAGTGCATAAAATACAATAGGCTCTTCAAACATTACACGTCTCGAGTAACCAGCATGATAATAATATATTGGCTACAAGGCGTGATGGTTTACGCGTTACTTATGAGTATGAACTACAATAATATATTATATAATAATGATTTTGTATATTTTACTACCTATTAAGACGGATCGTACACAATCATTGCGCATCGGCGTGGAGGCGGAAAAACAACGTTGAAAATTGGACTGTTTTTCTACTGTTTGTACGAAGTATAATATAATCAAATACGTGACAACTAGGTACGTAAAATAAAAATAATTGTACATTATGTGCACTGCTTCGGCGCCAGATTCCACTGCGATGTATATACACATGAAAGCATCGTGCTAGGAATTTGAGAAAAACCGCAGCGGCGCTCGCGGGAGTGTCACCCGCAACAAAAGCGAACCGACTGTTATTTATTTATATTATAATAAAAATGATTATAATGTTATAGTAATAATAAATTATTATTGTTATAATAAATTGTCGTAGTGTGCACGTTTAATTATCACACCGGTATTTTGAAATAAACACTAAACAACAGGTTTCTAATAGGTATAATAATAATATAGTGTTATTTTTTAATAGCGAATGAAACTGTCACCTGAATAGCACGGCCACGCGTGCAATACGTATAAGTTAGGTACCTATACGTATGCCGATGTAAATAGAAGACTTCCGGTGGAACTCAGAGTCGCGATCCAAGTAATAATAATAATAATACAAGTAACAAGTGACAAGTTAATTAATACAAATCTACCACCGCGTCTATTAAAGCCCAACCGGTCGACCGCTTAATATTATGTAATGTTTTCGAAACTCGTAGGTATTTTCTATAAAATATTATTACATACCATTCTATTATTATTACTATCACTAACTATACATGTCATATAGGCATATGTATTATGTACTGTCGTTGAGCTTCGTGCCCTATTGTGTTTTGGTCCGTTTTTGACGTATAGTTGAACGACGTGCAGCAACTACGGCAAATTCAAACGCTAAATGTGTGTACCTCATACATCACAGCGAAGATCAGCAAAATACAAAAAAAAAATTCGAAGATTATATAAACGATCGATGAATATTATGGTGGACATCTATACGCAGATTTTGAACAATAAATAACACGGACATAACATGACATGAAGACGTTTGCTTAATTTATAAAAATTGTGTTGTTAATTATCAAGCTTTAGGTATATGTACATGTTATATAGTATCTGTAGACATAAAATAAACATAATAATATGAAATGACGGTAATAATCAGCATGTATAAAATACTTTAGCAAAAAATATGAAACAAGAAATAAGAATGCTAATATTATTATGGGTTTTAAGTGTCCATAACTGTCGAATAAAAATAAGTCAATAGTGTATATACTTACTGTATACCTACGTTTAGTTTATAACCATTTAGCTTTTGGGTGCATAATTCAGTTAAATTGCACCAAATGTAAAATAACCTACATATATAAAACGATATACTTGCATATTATTTGATGTAATAATATAATACAACACACTAATATTATACAGTATTATCGGACAAAGTGGAATGAGATACATAATTGATACCTAATATAATATTATAATTATTTAAATACGTTCGTCAAAGATAATTCATGGGTGTAAATTGTAAATGTAATATGTATAGGTATATATATATATATATATACGTATCACATCAAATAGATTTTCGGATGAAAGAAAGCCTAATCATATTATTCACAAATTCGACATTTTCCCATATGAGACTACCTATATGATATTAACTTTCTATAGTTTCTACGTCCAAGAACTACACACCGAACTTTTTTAAAATTAAATTGATTTAGTCTGTGACAAGTATATATTCACAATTGACAAAGTTAAAAAACTTCTTTTAGCCGAATTACTATACACTCAAACTTAAACTTAATACACATATATATTATATTGGTTGTTACACACGGTGGGGACGGTTCATTAGTCGTTTCCGACTTTTACAGCGAGGTTAAAGCCTATAGGTGTACGGTAATTCCGTCACCCCGTCATTAAAACATCGAACTGAATGAACCCCTCCCTCGCATTTACCGGTATACAATAATATATTACATTAAATAACTCCCACGCTCCGCTCTAAATATCTAGAATTAATCTATTAAGTACCAACAGCTGTCAGTCAGTCGTACATTTAAAATAACGATTGCGCGTTTGTTTTAGCTACCTGTATATAATATGTAGGTATATATTATATACAAAACGACTCTATGACAACCATTAACTGAAATTTATTCAAACTATTATTGATACTAGGTATAAATGAAAAAAAAAATAGATAATTTAATCCTCATGTGGTTTCGATGCATCATTTGTGATCGGACTTAAATTAATAAAAAAAAAATACGTCGTATTGATATATACGTAGGTAGCTAGGTACATATAATAGAAAATCAGGATAAGAGTTCAAGATGCTTATGCGTTTTAGTGAAACGCATTGTTCAAACAACATACCTATATACAGTGCACACGAAAGATGATATATTATGTTTTATAATATAATAACGATTTCCTGCAGGAGAAGTGAACTAAATATATATATAAGTACACCTATATATAAATACACAGCGAATAAAATAAATAGTTGCCTTCCCCACGGGTTAGTTGTAGTAGTAATAATAAACGAACAATCGATCAACCGTAGTTAAAATCAAACGGACAATAATAGAATAGAATATATATATGCCGTATTCATTATATATATATAAATCCTATATAGCCATATAAGTACGCGTGGGGGATTTATATCGAAGATATCCGACGTATATAGAAGTGTTGATCAGCGTGAACTGCCTTTCCGAATAGGCACATAATATATGTGTGTACAGAGGACACGACGACTATACGCTGCTTATTAAATATTTGAATAAAAGACCATCAAGCATTTGAACCTGTGACAAGTATATATTTATGTATAGGTACAGCATAAGTTAGTGTTATTTCTCGTATAAGTGTAGTTTATCGTTCGAGTCTATGAACTAACAAGTCGCATTTTAATACTATTCTAAGTATACCTATATCCGTCTGCTGAAGTATACGCGCAATCCATAATATAATATATATGTACTGCAGTTTTGACGCAAGCATGATAATAATATTAATGTATCGATATAATACATACTATACTATATACCACGTTTATATATGCGATCGTCGATGAGCATTAAGTCAATTCAGGAGTTAGGTGCATATCATAATATATACATTTTTTTTTTCAGTCGCAATACGCTAACGAGCGTTACTCATTTAATTTGATTGACGAAATCTAATCGACTCCTTAAAAAATGCATGCAAACAGCTTAATGCTGATAAACAATTTTAAAACATAAAATTATAATAATATAATAATATCTATATTATCAATAACGCATCACTTCAAAATATTGGTTTGATCACGAGGAATAGGTCGTATGATATAATTGATATACAGAGCATAATATAATAAAAAACATACGAAATAACTCGTAGAATGTATACAAGATGCATGATATGTTAGCCATCGTGTGAATGCGTATGAACACATAACGATTATGTATATATAAACGTGGAAATAGAGGTGAATAATATCGTAATATAGGTTTAATGAATAGCAGCAGACATAGCTAACAAATATATATAATTAATTAAACAGAACTTCGTCGTACGGTTGTAAAAATGAGAATGTAACGCTGGCAAGGCCCTTTTAATATTAAAATATAATTATAATATAATAATATACGCGTTTGACGTTTGTTAATAATTATTATTTATGACGTGTCTAAATAATTTTAAATGTCTACAAATTGTACAGCGAACACTTAGCGTATAAAAAAATCAGCAACAGTTAATTTGAAATTTATATCGTTAAGATCAGCTATTTTATTAGATATTGTATATTATAGGGTTAATTTCATCGGTATACATCGTATAGGTATACGTTTATTGGTACGACCGTCTGTACTGTGCACAATAAAATAATACTATGTATGTACCTATATTAAGTACTCCAACTGTATTTACCTATTATATACAACTAGTCACTAGTGGCCAATATATACAGTTGTAGTATACTACACTGGTACAAGTATACCAATTATAATAATAATAATAATAATAATAATAATAATAATAAAATTTGACGGACGACGGTATACATATTAAAATAATATACTAATATCGTTTGGAAACGATGAACTGGAGAAATACCTGTACATTGTAATGTTATGCTGTAGTGCGACCTTCGGTATTACGTATTTACGTTATATAAATATTATTCTGATTGTACGTGTATATCTACACCTAAATATTATAATAATATGTATATGATATTATAATATATTATTATACTCATTGACATATACGAGTGCATCAGAAAAACGTTCTTGTTTTTCCCTTCTCTAAGAAAAAAAAAATTATTACTTTTTTTTCATAATGCGTATATACATGCTACACATATATATTTTTTTAAATGACGTAATTTCGTAGAGAAGAGGGTTGAAGGTCCATCGCTTGCAGAGCCCCGGGGTAATTTAATAAACGGTATGAGGCTAAGCTAAAAAGCTAATGTAAAAATCAATACGAGTTCGGGTATCCCCCCCCTTGGGGTTTTCATCCCAGTCATTCCCACCCCCGTATCCGCCGCAGCGCGTGTATTTTTTAACAGGTCTCGAGCCCCGGCCGGACCGCATTATATTCTGTGTGAGAAACTTTCCAAGTTTTTATTTATCAAAAGTTCGCCTCCACTTGCCCGACCCACACACCCCACTCACTACGCTCCCTACCCCTCACCAAGGCCGACTCGCACGACCGACCCTCCGGCCTTGCATCTCTTATTTATCAAAGTTCCATTATAATATTATATATACCGGCGTGGCAAACTACGATGTGATGGTGGGTGAGAGGGAATGAAAGAGAGGGTGAAATTGTGAGAGGGTGTGAGGGGTAGTGCGCGGGCTAGAAGGCGGGCGGGATGTAGGCGGCAGTGTCGGTGGCGTGGAATGGAAATGACGTGGGGAGGAAACGCAAATTTTTCCTCTCATTTTCGCTGGAGACACGGTCGTCATGGCAACGTGCCCGGGCATTAATAATACAGAGTATATTATGTATATGTATATAATATATATACACACACATAACGCAGAAAAAAACCTAAGAAAAAACCAGCGTGCGCGCGTTCTAACAAAGATCGGGACCGAAAAAAATGTCCTTTCGAATTTAACGCGGCCACCACCCTTTTCCGTCCTTTAGTTGTAAATAGGCTCGCCAGATCCCCAGAAATTACCACCAACCCCATCCCCCCAACGGATCACGACCCCCGGTCGCACGTGACGTACTATAATATTGTAACGCAGTGACTGTGCTCCTTGTACACCTCGTACAATATAACATTATAATATATTATACAGGGTAATACATTATGATATTTACACACACACACACACACACACACACACACACGAGTAAGTCGAACGTCGTCCGCGGACGGGAACGGTGTTTTTTAATCGCAAAGCTCGAACGTCGAACCGATTCCGGCAATGATAATTATTAATAATATAACACTATTAGTGTTAGGTTTGCGGGCATTACGCCATATATACGTAAATTGTAGGTGCACGTACTGACATACATGACGTCTTTCCGGATATATTCGTCAAGTAAATATCGTTATAAGCTCGTGTTGTAAAAAAAAAAAACGCATTTCTACACGACGACATATACCTGTTATTATATTATTACTATTACTACTATTATTATTACACGAGTAAACGTGATTTAATAATCAGGCGTGTTTAAAATGTATATACTTAAGTAAAAAATGATATCTAGACTCGCCAAACATAATAATAATATTATGTCCTTCAAATATCATTTTAAAATGAACAAATGTAGTAATGCTTTTAATATACATCCTTCGCACACTGTAATTAATGGATCATTTTTGATTTAGTGTTGTGACCTTAAACCATTCGACGTATTAATGTATCCAAGTTTTGACGATTAAAATAATTTAACTAATAATAATGATAGTAATTAATAATAATAGTAATAATGATAATTACCAAGAGCAAATCTCATAATTCAACCAGACAGATTATAATAAAACTCAGAATATTTTAAAAACAAAATAAAATATAGGTATGTGTTATTCAGTATTATACATAGGTAGGTGATTGTGTAGTAGTGTAGAAATTATAATATATCCACGTCTTTAAGTTTTAAATTTAAAAAATAAAAATCAATTATTTATTATTAATTATTTAATTTTTCAACTTGAATTAATTATTATCGAATGAACCGGTTTTTAATTTCTTCGTTTCCTGCGTAGTTACACTTAAATGCGTATGCCTATTGGCTATTATAGATATCTTTAATTTCAATTTTCAACTTCAAACATTAAGTAACTATTAACTTTTAGCAATAATGCCTACCTAGTTCAACTAAATAGCATTTAATATTCATAATGTAAAATACATAGTTGCAAACGACTGGGAAAATTGCCATATAATAATGTATTGATAAATATAATGATTAATGACTAATGCGATTTATAATATACTGCAAGATCCTTGGCAAAATGTATTCAATAATTATCAAAATAATAGTTAAAACCCACTTAAAGGTAGGTATAACGAATTATCGTTTTTTAACATGCAATACAAAATATTAACTAGAATACAAATCTATATTTAAAATCGGGAAAACGTATTGTTTTCTTATTAATATAAATAAATTATTTTTCTTATATCATCTTATTAACTGCACGCCTACATATAGAATAAATTAATAAATGAACAACGTATATTAAAATATTATGCATTGGTAGTGTAACGAATAATAAAAATAAAAAGAAATGTGTGGTGAAAGTTGTAGTCGAACTGATATACACTCCGAAAAATATGTTAATTTAATTATTTACGTGTATATTATGAAGCATTCCATAGCATTTGTTGTTAGTTTTACCTAAAAAAGTTACGTTTTTTTTTTCTCAAATATTTGGTTATAATATAGTTAATGTTATTTTATTTGATTTTATGCATTGCGATAATATTATTTTTTAATACTCCAAAAGAAGTTGTAGACACTTGTAGGTGACTTTTTATAATATTCTCCGTAGTTGGCTCGAGTTAATAAATCACTCACAATTATTAATAGAACACCGCCAAATCGGAAAAAATAATACTTTCAACTCTATTATTGTATTGTCAGTCGTTACAGGTGATGGTCAGTTGTCAAGTCCTTTAGGCTTTAGGTAAAATCTATTAACAAACACATATAAATAATAAATAATTTATTATAAAATCATTTTTTTACTAATAAAACGGTAAATGTTCAATAAATTACATTTTGTTTTGATGGAATAATGAAATATAATATAATATTGGTTTATCTTATAGGTACGGTTATGGTGTGCAAAATAATATAAGATTTTCTACTAGAAAAAATGTAATTATCGCCATGATTATACCAGTTCAATTTAATGTATTTCCGTATGTTCGTAGTAATACGTTAATCGCATCTATTAAAATATGTACAAACTACAAAGTTAAATTGGTTTCGTTAAACAAGCGGCCATTTTTCTCATCATACACGGATAAATAAACATTTAATTATGACTTAATAAATGTCGGTATGTATGCGGTGTCTGCAGTAAATAATTGATTGCAGAGATGGGTCGAATAAATTATTTGAAAATTATGACGTTTGAAGTTGAAAACTTCTTCGACCCGTTTTTGTTTTTATCGTTATCACTTTAACAATATGAAATGCTACGAAAAATTGTACACAAAAACATGCACAACTGCATAATGTTTGGTCAACTACTCAACTGTACACCGGACAGCGGTCACAGCCATTTGCATGACGTTTCTTTTTATTCACCTTTTGTTCTCGTCAATATATGGGGACTGCAACCGTTGTCTTACTCCTCCGTAGGGCTCTGTTCCCCCACCTATGATTTATTGACACCTGCATATATTTTTGTGTGTCACTCTCTATTCTGTCTATGCATCCCTCTTCTCCGGCCTTTCTCTCTTCTACATTAATTTCCATAGCCACTCTCACTGCCCCTGAGTCACTTATCTTCATTACACGACCGAATTGTCTTCTCAGCCTGTTCTCCCTCGTGTTGTCTAAAATTTTGGCCACTCCTACATTACCCCTAATTAATATTCATCTTTTATTCTATCCTCCTAAGTCACTCGAGTGGATCCGCACACGTCCATCTTAGCATTCCCCCAATGCTGCACTCATCATGCTCTGCTCTGTAACGTAGTAGGTACGAGTACATAACGTACATAAGGTACCTATATTGTTAAAAGGTTTTGTTCAGAATACACCTTTATAGGACGTATTATGTTCACTATATAGGTTCGTCTTATCGAAGATATTTACAATTTAGTAAGGTTACAGTGCGGAAAACACGCATCGTGTGACCCCTGTAGTACTGCCGTGCTTGATACCTAGTTATATATATATCGTTTACAGTTGGACACTCGTGTACCCTGTAATAACGACATTGTCGTCGGTATACAGTTTAAAAATTAATTAAAAATAATTTATTTACCAACAGTGGGGTTTAATTGTGCGTTGTTACATTAAAAACCTACCTATACGACGGCATAAAGTCGACAACAGGTTTATCGCGTGTACCAGTGGACGGCACGGTATATAAGGTGAAATATTGTGTGGACCGCGTTATTGTCGCCGACGCTGTCCGAGCTTATTATTACCACGCGTTTCCGAACGAGAGACGTCGTCGCCATAAATAAAAACTGAGATGTCGTACGTCCGATAATGCGTCCGACACATCACGCGTACCGTTTGGTGGTGAGACCGAATTAAAGTCTAACGAACATAAAAAAAAACACTCTGTGATGACATTTGTTTTGATAACGATTCCCGTTCGTCGAATGCGCTTAATAAAATATAATAATCTAATATGTAGGTAATAATAATTATATGCATAGCGTGTACACAACTGTACCAGGTATATAATATATTAAAGGTATATACATAGTCACACAATCAGCTGATTTCGGTACGTTGGCCTCGCGCGCAGATGACTGTGCCTAATTAAATCTGCGTGGAGGTAATACTGCAGTTGTGTGTATATAATATGATATATAAAGGTACATATCGCCTCGTAAATTCGCACACGCGTGTCACGTACACGCCACACCGGAGTTTGGCTAAATACGACACTGCTGTTATAATAGCATTGCTCTGTACGACATAATATTATATTATTACCGTCGTGCACGCGTATTATTACAGTCATTATTATTATAGGTACTTATTAGTAGCGCAGCGTGTCGGAAAATCGTCGGTAGCGTCGACGAGGCGAGGTGGAAAAACGTCGTAAGTGCGTACATGTATTATAGACGGACGACGAACAACAACGGACGCTGCGCGAGACGGACAATGGCGACGATATCTGGTCGCGCGGGTTTAATGACACATCGCGCGAGAAGCTGAGGATTGAAAAGTAAAAAATAATAATAACAACGGCTGCGATAATAATAATAATAATATAATATTATTAATAAACGTATAGCTAGGTACCTATATAATAATAAGTCTATCGACGTTTCCCATTCGAATGTTTGGCGACTACCGCTGCACCCGCTTCTGCCCATCAACACTGTTACGACTACATACCATAACATCAAATCATTAATAGGTACGTCGTCAAGTATGTCTTCGTCCTCGTCATCGTCGAAGTACCCACCGCACGTACACCCTGTACATGGACAAATGACGAAGACGACGACGACAACGACGCTCATTGTTGCCCGCGCCCGCGGCGTTAATAATCAAATGTGAACCGAAATAATAACGACTATAATACATAATATGATTTAATATAATATAATAGGTGTATACGGGATGATAATGAAATAAAAAACTGCGCGCGAGTACACACACGCTCACACTATACCTACCGAAGACGACCAAGAGACAAACGGCAGTGGCTGCAGCTGCTGCGCGCGCGGGATAATGGGAAAACGTGAAATAATAATATTATAACGACGCGTGTGTCGCAGTAGTCCGTCGGCGCGGAAGAGGATATTAGATTTTGGGTAAAAAATTATTATATTTAAAAAAAAATACTACGATTCTCGTTTACCGTGATTACACGCGTGTGCTTGCGGAGTGTTGCGATTAATACTATATGGCATGATATACGTCGCGTAAATATATTAAACGCTGCAGACACGACAAAATATAACATAACAAATATAATAATATTCAGTTCTCTACTCATATAATATTACACATAGGTACGAGCTGTACACGCCACGTTATTAGGTATTTATGTGCATATAGGTATTCTATATTATATATAGAATGGTATATTGTTGGAGCTGTAATAAAAACGTCGTCTCGCATAAACTGCAGTCGTGATGGGTACCAATGTTGGCGCGCATATTATAATATACAAGCACATATTATATTATTCTGCTGCGGTAGAGTTACATACGTATAACACATAATACCATATATTATTATGCTAGTACAATAATACATTTACTATTAAAATATTATAATCTGAGGATTCCACTATAAATTGTGTATACATCACTTGTCGCGGCGCATTCCGGAATATTATAACATGAGTGCTGAAGAAGCAGTGGCGGGATTCGGAGCAAATACTTGGGGGTATATTAAGCATTCTGGTGAGAGAGAGCAGACGCGTAGGTTGGGGATGGGTGCATATAGTTCAGCAAAAATATTTTTTCGAAACGATACTTTGCAGTTAGCACTCACCACGGCTCAGGATTTCCGGGACGAAGATTTTATATAATCTACAGCGACCACCTGCCGAAGATCGAACAGCGATTGCGCACGCGAGTTTGACTTTTTAAAAATATCGGCATAGTATATACCTAGCATAAGCAATTATTATAATATAAATTATTCGATGCTATAATATATTATATTCGTCGTGCGCATAAAACTTACGCATCATACATTATATTCTTACTTATATATCTTATGAAACGACGCGGAAACGCATATTATTTTGTTTCTAATTTTTTCAAAGAACGATCGCAGTTTATAAATAACACCCCACAACGGCGATTTCAGTCTCAAAATTGAATTCCGCAGTCAACGCGGTTTAACGCGCCGCCGTCGTCAGCGCGAGAGGAAATTCGTTTAAAACCGCCAGGGAAACGAACGAACGACGTGTTTGACGAAATAAAATGATTTCCTTCTTCTCTCTCTTTCTCTCTTTCTCTCCTATTTCTATCTCTATACCTATTTTTTATATACACATATGACATATACATTATATGCAAAGAAAACTCCAGTTTTATCCGTGGTGTAATTTTTGAACCATATTCGGATTGGCGCGAGTCACTTCAAGCTGCTCGCGAATACGTGCCTCCGACGCAAATCAGAGTTATTTTTTACCCCGTTACGAAACTCTATGTATATACTATATATCACATTATATTTTGCAAAATTTATTCAATATGATGAGTTTACCGTGTGCACAGCCAAACAGGTATGCCAAGATAATATAGTAGGTATGTCGAGGTATACCTATAAGAAAAATAACAGTGTATATTAAATCAGCTAGGAATATCCTAATATTATTTTGAATTTTAGATGTTATCTGCCTGCTTGACGTGCAATTAATAGTATTAATCGGTCATTCTTGTATGGGTCTCTTACTAATATCTTATTAATACCTATAATATATATTTTTTTTTAGAAAACACTGAAATACGTGCTATTGTGAAATTAGTGCGGGACCTACCTATCTGACTCAGCTCAAAAATGATCGATTAATAAAAATAATTTCACAGGTTACATAATATAAGAATAATACCTGACATTCAAAATGGAATAGCTAACCTAAATGATTTATTTTCGTATCGGTATATATTATATAAATAGTATACAGTTTTATATGTTATTTATTTTTTAATATATACATAACTTAACGAACATCCATAACTATATTATCGTGGTTAAAAACTCCACGATGAGATATTGTGTGTTTCCAACTATATAGTGGACGCACTGTATATGTGTCGGCCTATATATTATATATGATGATGATGATGATGATGATGATGATATATATATTACACCCGCCGATGCCGCCACCGTCGCTGCCGCGCCTGTAAAATACATTTAAAAATAAATACTAATTCGAATCGAACTACAATTATAAATATTATAGGTGTACACGTACCTACTACTATTATACACTACCATCAGTGTCGTAATAATTAGCCTGGGGGTAATCATACAAAACACTAAAATGACACAACTATAATTATTAACTCGGCCGTTATATATTATACTATACACATAATACATGAACTAAGTAATATTATGTGTACGCGATTTTAATTAACCAAAAACGCATAGAGTTGAAATAGGTATAGTATAATATACATACATATAATAATAATAATATAATATACACGAATATATAATATGTGCCATTAGTGTTTAAATATTTTGTAATTAGTATAACTTCATATAGTAGGTCAACGCGTATATACATTAATGAATATGTTACATTAAAAGTTTCCATCGTCCGAACAACAGCAGCAACGACTATTATTATAATTTATAATAGACTGCAATATTATATTATTAAATATACGTAGATGTATCAAACACCTGTTTAAAAATAGCGTTTAAATAATCAACCAAAAAGGGCCATTTTAATTTTAATTGGTTTTTAGAAAATAATATGTGCACGGTGAACGTGTTCAATTGGAATTTTTCAACCGGTTAGATAATAATTATTGTTAATAAAAAACATCCGCAATGAACTATAAAAACCATTTAAGTTTGTTTAGTCATATATTATACCTAATATTATATAATACAGTATACGAATGAAATACGCGTATCTGGTCCATATCGGTCTTCGCGGTTCGATTCTTCGATATTATATTATGTGAAGTTAGGTACTATTATACTTAAGCAGTTGTATATATACATACAAAAATATGATACAATATCATAATATCATCAAAAATGAGTAAAATTTGAAAAATCTTAAAACGTTTTCAAAAACACAATATAGGTACCTTATAAAATGTGCAAAATAACAATACATATTAGTATATTATTATGATATTTTACCATCATATTTATACCTTATTGCAATATTGCTTAATAATTATTATAAACACTCGCCTGCACGCGGTTTTGTATTATATCGCGTAGGTATAATAATATAAACTGTTAGTGATCGCAGGGCTAACAAACCCCGCAGGCGTCGATAAATTTTAATTTGACGAAGGTATAATTTATTATGTACGTCCTGCTCTGCTGCACCGGACTACTTTGTACAGCGGAGCTTAATATAGTGTCACATATTATTCGTATCGTTATGTTAATACTAAAAAATATACATATGATGATAATAGTAATATATCACATCGGTGATCGTTGTCTAAACCGCATTCGCTGATCATGGTCGGGCGTTTAACAGCAGTTACCCTCAAAATTACTTTTTTTTATAGCAATTCAATAAAAATGATAATAATAAACGGCAATCGTTGTAATTAGTCAAAAAAAAATTGTCACGTCGAAAATTACCCATGTTGGCAAAATGTTCCTGTCTGTACCAGATGAGCTATTTTACGTTGAGAGCAATTGGTATATTCGATTGAGAGCAACTGGTACGTTTGGATGAGGGGAATTTCCAACTGGTATATTTTTTTAATACCAAAAAAAGCTCTGAGGGCAACTGGTCAACACCCTCACGGTCAACCGACTTCCACTTCTCTATCCCTACAGACATGCGTCAGTCGCTGCAGTCTTAAATTTTACCTACTCTTAAAAATTAGTTTCTAATTTAGGTACCTTACCAACCGAAGTCAAAAAGGTCGATCATTTTTATACAAATTGCCTTCCAACGTTGGAACCCTACGTTTTATCGTAAACGAAAAGGGTCTAGGAGGAACGGATGCCTCCCCTCAATGTCAGGTCAACAAATGTATAAGTATAGTTTCCAAACGACTCAAAAATTTTCAAACATCAAAACAGATTCGTAATTTCAAAGTCGTAATTTATTCTCAATACTTTTAGTATTGGAAAGTTCTTGTATAGACATAAAATAAAACCATGATGATTAGGTAGATTCTACAATAATTATTATAAAAGATAAATAGAATTTGTGTAACTACATACCTATATAATACTGATATTTATCATTGTTATGTAAAACAGTACATGTTCTAAGTTGTTTTTATTATTTTGTTAAATTAATGTTCAATACATTAAAATATGCTATTAACAGTCGACCGTGTTGATCCAATTTTGGCGCTAAATGTTGATATATCGAAGTGTTTAAGTATTATGTCGTCCACCGCAACTATAATAATAACTATATTATATTTTATTATTGCATTGTTATATTATTATGTCCCAGCGCACCACCACAAGAGTGTAAAAATCGGAAAAAATGTATTTTATAGACAGTGAAAATAATTTGTTAACGAAAATTGATTTTCATAGCCTATATTAATATCTATACCCACTCTCAGACTCTCTGCTGCAAGCGGCAAGTTTAAGTATCCCAAAGCTTCCCCCGGGGACAACGGGACCGAGGACCAAACCGACCGGAGCGGCCCGTTGAAAACGGTAGACGGGACGTCTGGTCACCTCCACGTACACATTATTATAATGACCTTAGCATTATAATCCACCTGTATATATAGTGTATAGAGCACGGCGTATACAACACGCGTGTATAATAATACATGTACAGGGGCGGCGAGGACTGAGGAGAATATTGTATAGGTACAACACAAACATAATAGTACGATAGTGAAACGTGTATTATACTATTATATATTATTATATTAGAAAAAACAAAAACAAAAGATTGCCCTGACCAATAATTAGCGTTAATTATTGGTCTGATTCGGTCGGGCCGGCCGCACCGGAGCCGAGTAGCCCCGAGGCCGTCACAACTGCGCGCGCGGTTAATTACAATAAACGAAAAAGACGCGGAGAAAACGTATCAGAGATGACTAATGCCCGGTAATTAGTCAGATTCGCCCACCGTCGTCGGGCCTCGTAAGACAACCATTACCGCCGCCGCCGCCCAGCTCACGATTATTATTATATTCCAAGTGGGCTTTTTCTCCTGCACGTGGAATTCGAAATCTAGGACAATGTCACGAGGGCGCCGGACGGAAACAAACACTAGCGGCCGAACGAATATAATTAATTGATATGTATTTCGCTGAGAACAGTAATAATAATTGTTACAAAACAGTTTTCGGTCGGTGTAATAATATCGTCAATGTTGTTCGTTTTTCGAATTTAAGTTTTATCCGCGAAAATATTCCACACGCGCGGTGTACTACCTATATAGTTGGTTTTTGATTTTCTATACCTACAAGCAGCGATCCGCATTTAACACCTTTTAATATAATTTTTTCGAGTCGATTTCGGCGTTTTGTGAACAATTTTGAACGAATAGCTTTTTTACTGACGATAATCGTTCGAGGCTTTCGGACGAACGGTGTAAAATAGCAACGAGGGGCACCCCGCACGAGTGTTGCAGAGGTGGTGTACTATTATAATATTCCGTATACTCATCTACAAACGCACCAAGTGCTTATTAATCAAAAACGGTTTGTTCGATATCCTATGTTTGCTAAACAAATACCACACGTTCACTCATCAATATTTAAAAAAAATAGATACGCTTTAGAGAAATCATAAGACATAATATAATATGGTCATTAACCTGCAGTTTACCACCAAACAAAATTTAAAAAACCTAATAAGCCATTATGATAAAAAAAAAAAAAAAAAAACAGTAAGAAATGATTTTATACACAGGTAATCAGATTTTTTTTCGCATGGTTGTTTTCCTAAATACTGTTAAAACTATTTTATTTTGTATTTTATTCTTTTCAAAAATCTACTAGAAAACCATGGTGTAGTCGGATAACAAACGGATCATTGCGTATAATATTGGCGCTTGTAAATTGCGCCCACATTGAGTTGGTAATAAAAATACTATAGTAAATTGCGCCCGATATTTTTTGGTTTCTAAAATAGGTATAGTAAATTCCGCCCATAGTATCTAAATGACCTTGAATTCATAGATATCTATTATATATATTTTAAATACTGTTGTTCATTTATTGGTGAATATGTGAAGATTATGTCTCATTAGGTAGGTGCTATGCTGATATATAACTTATAATTGTATTACTATATTATTAATACATTATACAATTTACCTGATTTTTTTATTGTTATTTACTGCATAAATTAACTTGATAAAAAATATTTAAAATAACTTATTTATCCCATATTATTTTATTTGTTTATTTCAAGTAAATCAAAAAAATCATCTTTGGAGGACAGTGATATCGCCTCTTCGTGGTGTCCTCTGGGTAATGCTAAATGACTATCATAAAAATAATATTTCTATTGGGCGCAATTTACTACATAGAAATTTGTACCTGAAAAATACCAAGCACTATTTACTACATAGAAATTTATACCTAAATATACGGGCGCAATTTACGATATTTTCCCCTCGTTGGTCGCAATATTGGCATCTATTCATAATATTAGACATAAGTACAATAATATTAAACCGTGCGATATTATCATGCGACGGGCGTAATAACGAGTCGCGCACGGTCGACCTCAACCGTGGTCATCGCCATTATTAATTATTATGTACAGGTAGGTACCATAATATTGTTTTGTAGATACACCATCGGAAACGATATTATAATAATATGCATTATCATTATTATCATACGACGTACAACAATACAAGTGCGGCTGCGAATGATTAGGCATATTAGCAGCAGTGTATACCTACAACACCTACCGCGTGGGTATAATATGACAAGTAAACTCGAAGAATATTCACCTCGGAGCTGATGCACGTCCCCGTTAAAGCGAATCGCCTCAACCACCGCATGAAATAATAATAATAATAATGTCATCTTGCCAATGAACAGGACAGCGTTATAGACAGCCGAGTGCCTTTTGCCCATATTATATAGCACGACCGTAACAACTATACAATATATTAATATTTTTGTTTCGACAAATCTGATGCTGTCATCGTTTCGCGTGTGCGTAACAATTATTATAACATCGTGTGCGCACTATATTATATTATAAACCAGAGTATCGTAACACAATAATTTGTTGTGTTTAAATGTATATTTACATAATTGATAATGAAGGTAATATGTTATATGGTCAACGATCTAGGCGACTAACAGATGATCGTAATTCGAGTTTTCGCACGCTCATATTATTATATTGAATCATCGCGTTGTAATGATAAGGCTCTAAAAAACACTCGAATTCCCGAAACGGGTTTGTAAATTACCTATTATTAATGCTGTAAACGGTAAACTCCTTGTCCTTAAAGTTTTGTTCTGTGTCTATTATATGCATATTAAGATCGATTTTGGAGTTATCGTTTGTTTGGGAGCTTCGTAGTGCAGCAAGTTATGCTTATAGGAATCATCATGGAAGGGCACACCACTTCAAGCTTTGCTGCCCGCAAGTTGAAAATTGATCATATTATATACTTTATGATTATTAACCAGTATCTGTATATGACTATATTGAGTCTTTATAGCTGATAGTTCCGTGAACAAGGTTTTCATGCTCAAACTTATTGGAGGGTCGTTTGATTGCTTCGAGTTACTTGCCACATATTATTTCAAAAATCCGGGCGCTATATAGTCCTAGTGTCTTTGACCATACTCTTCATCACTTTTTACTACGAACTATATAGGTATTCCGGCCAATGTATAGAATGACGTGCATTGCCAACAACTATCAAACTTTTTATTTTTTAATTAGTTAAATCTGTATATATGTCGGCAACTCACTATTTTTATATCATAATATTATGTTATATTTTATAAGTTATCTGTACTCACTGGGCCACGGTCCATATTGCAATAAAAATAAAATTAATATGCAGCAAACTCTCGGTAACTCGAAGTTCACGGGGGAAAAAAATTCTACTTACTAAAAAGTTTGAATTATCAAAATCTTAAAGTGTTACATAATAGTGTTATTTGAAGGGGGGTTTTATTCGTTCGAGATATCGATAATTTTGAGTTATCAAGGTTCGAGTTACTGAGAGCTGACTGTATTTATAATAATAAATTACACACAATGCTAAATATTCGTACAAGATGCAATGCAAATCAAACCGTTTGCGCGTCAAACGCCGCTCTGATAATGTATTAATGTGTCTCTGTAGCCGAATAATAATATAACAACGATGATATTATTACGATAGTAAAATATAATATAGTAATAATTGAATTAACCTTCGGCGTGAATCAGGCCCAAGGATTTGTCGTCGTGTCTCTATATTGTTTATATATATGTATATTATGGTATAATGTGTACAGATGACGGACAACGGTTTTCTTTTTTTGTTTAGCTAATGACGAAAATATTGTTACTTATGCATTACACTTACTGACGGGCGAAAGGAGAATTATTGAACGCCTACGTGCCTTATAAATATTATTATTAGTAAAATTTCTGTCCATAACTTTTAATTTTACTGTCGAAAAATTGTCATTGCTCTGCTTTGTTCTCGGATTATATAAGACCTTACTTCAATGGTGCACATTTTTTTTTGACATTGTTTCGTACGACAATAACACAATGACGTGTATAATTTGTCGACAATGTCACGCAAAAATATTTAAGACCAACGCGAAATTGTATCCTAAATAATATATAACTACATGAGCTGTTATGATATTCTACTTTCCGTACGTAATTATTCTACAAAAACGAAGTCGATATAATTGGTATATATTATAAAATTTATAATATTATGCATAATACGTGAGTATTACAGAACTGAAATCTATCATAATATACAGTTAATTTTTTTTATCATATTTTTATCTCTCGTATCAATCGACTGCATATAATATGCGTAATATGTATAATTACAGCGATTAATTCGGATTTTAATTAATTCTTATAGTAAATAATTACACGGTCTGTCGTAGAAAAGGGAAAAATCGCCAAAGGGGAAGACGCAGATAACAATACTCGGAACAACAACCAGAAAAAAAAAATAAAACAAAAAGCAACATCCACACATAATAGAGTATGCCTATTTCGAACGGTAAACGAACAAACGTAGGAAGTAACTAATTTACCGATCAGAAGATCGACGCGAGAGGCGAATCGCACGCGTACCTAATATACGTACAGCACTTAATACTTTAAACATAATATTGTATCTAATACGCGTATTATAATGCAGTAACAATATATTGTCGATGAGGATTTCTCCGGCATGCTCAAATTATGCATATATATTTCAATTCTGATTTTTAGAATTTTCAAATAGGTATACACGCTTGTAAACCATTTTTTTCGAAAACTTGAAATTTGTTGTACCACCTATAAGGATGATCCTGTAACAACACAAACTTCTGTTTTATAAGCTGGTAACCCATTTTTCATTTCTAATTATTCAGCTTAAATATATTATTATGATGTTGTATAGTAAATTATGTTATTTCAAGAGGATGACTGACCGGCTGTGTTGCCTCCGTCCAAGTGCGAACATTGCAAATAAACCGTTCACGGTTCACCAGTTCTCATTGAGCATCGTTAGTTTTAATATTAGTGTGAATTTACCCGAGGTTAAACTTAAGGTAACAACATTTTCTGGGGATTATGGTGTAGATGTTTTTTCGATGTTTTAATTTTGGACAGAGTTACGAGCATTTATACATTTTAATATTTTACCCACTTAGACCCAACGGCCGAAACAAACGACCGGAACTCACTTCAAAATTAAAATATCGAAAAAACGAATAAAGTAAGAACTAAGATTTTTTATTTATTTATTTATTTTTTTTTTTATTTAGAAAATAAGGCTTCGACATCACAGGTCATTAGCCTAGCTTTGTTTATTTATTGAATTCATAGTTGACTGTAAATAAAATTATTTGCTTATGAGGATTTTATTTTTCAACAAAAGTTTATATTTAAAGAAAAAATAAGTAGATACTATAGGTAAAAATAGTACACCATTAGCATGATTTAATTTTTAGATTTTAGAGCATTCCAATTTATACCTACCTAATCTGGGTGTTGGATGTAGTAATTCATTTTTATATTTAGCCCCAAAAAATTAAACTATACGTCAGCGCCACTGACTGCTACTATCAACTGAATCACCTATTTGAGAAACGACGTAAGTCACAAAATATCACAATTTGAGATATTGCATAGAATGTGTTATTAAATGATAGACGGATCGTGTGTGAACATTTGCAACAAAAAAATATTTAATTTTAAGACTGATGCACCACTGTAAATAATTAGTATAGAAGAGAAATAACGTGTCCTGGACTTGAAAAATTAAAATAATATTTTAATAATAATATTTTATAGTTGTTATTTGGAAAATCTACCGAAAAAGTAGGAAATCTGGGTGCCAAAAATACAACAGTGGCACCATCTGTCAAAAAAAAAAAAATAAACCAAATTAAAAATTAAAAATTTAGTTTATTGTTGCAGATTAAAATAATAATAGGAAATAGTGTATAATATATTGGTTGCTATTGGTTGATCGGGCATGTTTGTTGATTTGTTTTATTATCTTTTGTCAACATATATATATAAATTAATGATTGAGGGTAGATTAGACCTCTGGGAAGAAGATAAGCTAATTTAAAAAGGGTTAAATTTGGTTTTTTCTATTCATCGGATTTTGGTAAGGTTAGGTTAGGATATGATTTTGTATTAATTGATTATATTAGTCCACCGTAGGTGGAATTAAGTAAAAACGACAAACTTGGTTTAACTTTGATACTTAAGTGTTAACTCATACCCTTACGTACAAACAGCACGGGGTGC
>NC_042494.1:52509109-52511307 GCF_005508785.2 Acyrthosiphon pisum | reverse complement strand
GGAAAAAAATATTTACTAAAATATTTTAGTTGAAAAATATTTGGTTAATTTGCCTAAATTATAGTAAAAAATACTAGTTTTAGATGGTAGGCCTGACTATAAAATTATAGGTGAATATCTTTAGTTTTTTTTACCAATATTTTAGTAATTCCAACTAAAAGTTCATAGTATTTTATTATTGTTATATACTTATATATTATGTGATTATCGCAATATCATGCCTGGCGACGGATGGCGGTTACATTGGACGACGGCTCGCGGTCACACTGTTTTTGTTATTAATTGTTATTTTTATTTTTACCCGTTTCGGTTTTGTGGCAGACGGCAGTGACTGAGTGATAAATAAATTATTTACTGCTTTGTTCTTTGCCCCGTGTCATCGTCATGGCGTCTTAAATGTTAAATTTTGACATCAATACGTGTTTGTCATTTCTATAAATGTAAGTATAAATGTACCTATATATAATTTAGTTTACTATAGTATTAATTTTTAAAGATGGTCGTAAAGTTGTTTACAATGGCAATGAGCGACTTTTCGACACATTAAATAAGGCCGACTCTATTGATTATGATAGTTAAGTATTGTGTGCTTAATCGTATTAATTAAGCAAGAGTCTCGATTTAATGAATACCTTTATGTTAGTGCTTAACAGCATCGACTTAGGACTCTAGTGGTGGTAGATATAATGCTGGTATTACAATAAAATGTATTATTTTAATAGGTTGCTAATTTAAAATGGCCGACGATTTTACCATTAATAAATTAAAAGAGTGGAAATTGGACAGTTTTATTGAAAAATTTAAAGGTAAATGTAATTATTTAAATAATAACTGTCAAATAAATTATTAAGATTGAGAGTTAGTTCATTCACTACATAAACATGGAAATATAAAAGTATATATTAGGTATATTATTTACTTATTTACTTTTTTGTGTTTAGATGAATGTATTGATAGTGAATCACTTATGTGCCTAACCGAATTGATGATAAAAGATCTGATCCCTCAAATGGGATACCAGGCTAAATTAATAAAGGGAATTAATGAACTGAAAACCAAAGCGTCAATAAATACTGTTAGTATATTATATTCTGTAATTGTTAACTTAATTTCAACTAAATTTATGTTTGCATATATAATTTTAACTAGGAACTTATAGAAATAACTAATCAAGTTGATATGAATTTTGAGGATTTAAATAACTTTCCAATTGAAAATAATAAATAATACTATAGATTCAGATGTTTACATTCAATGTAATACTGGTGAGTAGGTTTTGTATTTTTAATGAATATATAATTTATTTTTATTTAATTAATTAATTTTTTTATTGTTATTATTTTTACTTTAATTATTATTAGAACACAATTCTTCTGATAATGTTGTGATTGAAGATACTTCCTTAAACGATTCAAATAAGGTACCTATTTATATTTATAAATTAGCTTAAATAAGAATTCAAATATAATAAGTATCTTATATTTTTATGTCCAAATAGATTAATTATGAAATAGAAAACATATTAAATCAATATTCAGATGGTAAAATGATTATAAAATATTACAAATTAAATAAAAAATTAAGCAATTCTATGAGAAGTATTTTATCTACTGTATTAATAAAAAATGAACTCAAAAATGATCCAGAATTAAAAATTAGTAAAATGAGATTTGAAACATTATCTCAAGGTATAATTTTCTTAGTCATGACTCATGACTCTTTATGTTCTAACTTATACTGTTTTCATTATATATATTAAAAAAATTAAACTTTTAGGCATCGAACAACTTTTTAGCAGTGAAATTAAATCAACATATTTTATTGGTTATTCTCGAGAAGGGTCCAAAACGAATAAAGGCAAATTATATGATAAATATTGTAACATACGGAAAGAAATGAAAAAAATTTCACCAATAATAGTTACTTCAACTAAAAACCACCAACATGATTTTTCTCCAAATGTGATATCTAATGGTAATATTTTTTTGCTAATGTATATTGAAGTTAACTAATTTTTTTTACCGAATTAGGTATAGAGTTTAACGAAGAAATTTGTTGGCTGAAAGATAATACAGAGCCAAATGAAACAGTTTATTCTTATTGGAAACTAACAGCACCTTATAGGCTTGGCTCAAATTGTGAAAATGCACTTAGTATGTTTCCAGCACTAACACTAAGGTTCCTTGGGTCCTTCTCTC
>NC_042494.1:52505886-52508181 GCF_005508785.2 Acyrthosiphon pisum | reverse complement strand
TTTTAAGTTTAATTATTTAGAATATGGGCTTAAATAAAAAATTCCTTTAGCAAATTACACTTTAAACCAATCCTGGGTATAAAAAGTTATAGTTAAGTTAGTTCTAGTATTACGGTTTTTAATTAAAACCATTTGAGTTATGCTCATATCTATTTAAAATGTTTATATTTATTAACAGTCAATTGTAAATATCTGTATGTTATTAAATCAAAATGCTATACTTATTATTTATGCAGTATGCTTAATAGTCATAATTCTCTTCACTGTACAAATATTTTCAAAATGTATAGTTATATGTATAGTAAATCTATTTCCTATGCTCAATAATATTGATAATTTTTATTATTTAAAACCTTATTACTGGCTATTTATATATCACATAAAAAAAATAAGTTAATAAATTAATTGTAAGTTTCTATATAATTTTTAACTGAACTGAAAAAAAAAATTAGGATAACTTTACTATAAACTTTAAACTTTTTAATGTTTTCTATTAACTTAACTTAACTCAGTTAAAAAATCCCATTACATTGTTCAGGGTTGCTTCAAACTATGATTTTTAGGTTGAAGGTGTGTTTTGAATTTTAAAATTAAAAAAAAAACTATTGTATTAATATAGGTATTAATGATATTAATGATGATTATATATTTTAGAACATAAATGATGTGAAGAATACTCATGAATCAATCGTCAAGAAGGCAATTACATTTGGTCTCACTGTACAACCATACATTTTAATTGTGGGTTCTATTTTTGAAGAAATTAATTCCGAAGAAAGAATCCAAAGTTTTCTGGTTATCAACAGCACCAATTACAAATTGGAAACACCGCTCAAAGCAGTTGATACCTGTTTTAAGTCGTTCTTTACATTGAACTATAAATACCCAGTAGAAGGAGAACAAGTATGGGGCTTTATTCAAAAATATTTTTTCGAAATAAATACAGACACTGATAAATGTTTCCCACAAATGGATACAATTATCAATGATCTACGTAATTGTAATTAAGCATACATATTATATTTTCAAGTCAAAGTTGTTGAATAATTCATAACAGATTTTTTTAGAATTAAATTTTAAAACAAATATGCCCTCTTGTAATTAACTATACTTATTAGATTTTCAAGTCAAATTTGTTATTTAATTCATAACAGATTTATTTATAATTAAATTTTAAAACAAATATGCCTTCTTGTTTTTTGTGTAATAAGTTTTTTGCCTCTGTTAATTTCCTTACATCCCATTTAAATATTCAACATGATTTAAAAAGTATAACTGAATATATTTGTAAAGAAAATGAATGTTTTAGAAGTTTTAGTTCTTTAAATTCTTTTAAAAAACATCTTAAACAACATAATATTTATAACAATGTGGTTCCTATTGTTACTGTTAACCATGTGCCCAATATGACTTCAACTAGTTCAAGTGCTATTGAAAATAATGAACTTCATACTATGATAAATGAAAGTAATACATCCATTAATGTAACACCAAATAGTAATAAAATTGATAGGAATATATCTGAAGTAACTTTAAAAGATGTAAAAGAAACGGTAGAAGCATATGCTTTGTCATTATCTTGTAAATGGTATGGACAATTAGGTATTCCAAGAAATAAAGTACAAGACATATTAGATGATGTGCAATTTTTTATGCAATCTTGTTTATCCATTTTAAAATTGAATATAGACAAAAATGTAAGTGTTTCAAGTGACAATGATAAAAAATACATATGCTCATTATTTAGAGCTTTATCTGATCCATTTGTTAAAATTAAAACAGAACATTTGCGTTTAAAAATGTTAGATGATATAGGAGTTTTAGTGAGACCTGTAAAAAATATTATAGGGTATAAAATGGATGATAAATTGCATCATGGGAGAATGGTATTGGTACCCAAAGAAGTTCAAACATATTCCATACCATTACGGATAGTTTTAAAGAAAATATTTGAACATTCCAACTTTTTTCATGTAACAGTATCGAACTTGAAAAATCTTTTAGAATCAACTAATAATTCAATTATTACCAATTTTGTTCAGTCAAAAATTTGGAAAGGTAAAATACTGAAAAACCCAAATAAACTTTTATTCCCTTTGTTTTTGTATTATGATGATTTTGAGGTTAACGACCCTCTAGGTTCCCATGCTGGTAGTCAGAAGCTTGGTGCTTTTTACGTTTCAATACCTTGCTTACCTTCAGAATTAATATCATCGTTGGAAAATATTTTTTTGGCTTTGCTTTTTAAAACTGATGACAAAAAAAGTTTTGGTAATTTTGAAACATTTAAAAATT
>NC_042494.1:52503936-52505786 GCF_005508785.2 Acyrthosiphon pisum | reverse complement strand
TCTTGACATAATACGGAAAAATCACAAAATTAGCAAATTATTTTGAGTTGAAAATTCATAAAAATATTTCTTTTTAAATCTAAGATTTGACAATGTAATATAAGATCATTCATAAGTTTGTCTACCTTTATCAAAAAAAAAATGTCTACACAAATCAAATTTTATTTTTATGAGCGTTTGAAGTTTATATTTTTACAATATTATTCACTTGTTTTCTCATGTAGGGGTTTTGTTATTTTATTGTTATTCAAAAATGAATAACTGTAGATATATGAAAATTTTACTGAATGTTAATATTTTCATTTTCTATACACCGTAAAATTTTGAAAATATTTTGACTCTTTTTGAGCTGTTTACGGACATAGTCAGTTTTCAAATTTTTTTGTTTTTTTTTTTCTATAAATATCAATAAAATTTTATTTGTTGGCTAAAAAAGCTGATATATTGTTAAAATGGCTGTTGAAAAATATTAAAAATACATAGGCACAATTTTTTTTTTTTATAAGCATTTAAAGTTCATATAATAAATAATTAATAGGTATATGTATTTGTTCCGGAGCAGCCCCAACTATCCTAACCCTAACCGGCCTAACCCTAACTATAAAAGGCTCTTTATAGAGCCAACAATAATTATTATTTAGATTTTAAAGCGTGCGCGCATAAAACATACGCCGTAAAAACTAGTGTTTAGGCAAGAACGGATACATCTCGAAGTTACTTCGGACAATCCCAACTTATCGGGTATCCAACTACCTAATTGTCTCAAAATCTCCGTAGTGGTACCAATAGAAAGGTCAACTGGTACCAAACACGGGGATATAACCACCATCCCTATAAGTAAAGGAGCAGTGGAGATAATAGATATAAGGAAAACCTTACCGGCAGGAAACATAACCCAAGCGACAGCACTAGTGTTTACTAATAAAGTTGGTACGGTACTTCTACTGGCGATATTTGTCGACCAAATATCTTCTTCAAGCAATACAATTCAAACACTATTATTGAAGAACTAAGAAGATCAGCTGGATTAGAAGCCGAACCGACGACAAGCAGATAACTACCGCCGACCGACGTTTTGATGTTTCCTACCCGGCGCGGCGATGATAATCGGTTAAAAAGTCCAGTATAAAAAAAGTTGAACAAAAAGTCCGAGTACATTTTTACTGTCGGACAAAAAGTCCAAAAATACAAAATTGTCTATTATAATAATTTTTTTAATTTATTATGTATACATGTAATATATATAATTTTTTTTTATATACTTTATAATTATATAATTTTTTATATTATTAACATTTTTTTTGTTTGTTATAACTAACATTAGTACTTTTTTTTCTTTAATTCATTAAATTTATTTTAAAAGTTCCTATTCTTACTTGTACTAAATTTATTATTAAAGAATTAAATATCTTAGATTTTGATACGATTCTCACTAAATGTATTTTACTATTAAGTTTTAAGCATCAAATGTATTTACCAAGTTATTAATAATAATATTTATTGGCCAAAAATTGAATATTAATTACATAGTTAAATGGCCCATCTCACCACTGAGGATAACCTCTTATCGGTGATGATGGAGCACTATTTAAAGATGAGTTTGAATTTATACATTTTATAATATTTTCAAAATTTTTTGTATAAACTGCATCATATTTGACTATAATTCAAAACCATAAACTTGTAAGGATAACTATAATAGGTACCAAATTTAAAAAAATATATAAATACATCTGTAATTAAAGTTTCCTAAATCATAAAATTTCGCTTAGTAGAAAAATGGTAATAAATATTAATCAATTCAATAATTTATTATAAACATATTTTACAATTTTCTATAACGAAGAAGA
>NC_042494.1:52501687-52502780 GCF_005508785.2 Acyrthosiphon pisum | reverse complement strand
GGATAACAAACCTGGGTAGCTATAACAAACCTGTACCGAACTGTTTTTTATTGAGTTAAGTTTGTAATTTTTTTTTATATTAACTTTAAATTGATAATTTGCTCCACTTAAACACAGTATGTTACAATTTTTGCGCCCGGGTTAACCATATTTTTAAGCCCCAACCCCACCAAAAAATAGATCCACTTTTTTGATTTTTCTTAATACACTTTAACTGTCAATTCGTCATGTTTTAATTACTATTATTAAAATGTAGGTATAAGGTATAACAAAATATAGTATATTTTTATACACAGCAAAAAAAATCTACAAAAAAGAATACAATAGGTATAATGATTATAATTTTTTTTCAAAATATTATCCCATCAAATTATGGTACAAATCATAGTACAAGTTCTTTCCAAAAAAATATTTATTGTTATAATATTACACTGGACTACAGAGCCACAGCGGTGACCGGTTGCCCCCCTAAATATTTGGCCGCAAATGTCCCCATTGCTCCCCTCATAAATATGGGCTAGTACATAGCATTCCATGTGACATCTCCACCACACAACTTAATTTTTTCCATGATACACACTTACAGTAACAAATTAGATATTCAATAGACAACAGTAAACATTTTTCACAGTTATGTATTTGCTAGAACTTAATTTAAAAATGAATTTAATGTGTATACCCTATAAAAATAGGAATAATTTCTAACTAAAATTGATTTAGTTTTGCAATTATGTACCTACCAATATGTGCACTTATAATTTTTTACCCACTTAGATCTAACGTTAGATGATGGTAACCATAGGCTCAATTTTGGGAGATTAGGGAGGTCTCTTAGTGATGTGTGTTTCAAATGTTAAGTGCACTTTTTCCTTTAAAAAATAAAACAGAATTTTTAAAAATTGGCAATCAAGTTGTTTTTAGAATTATACAATAATATTTGAACCGCCCCATAATTATACGATAATTTTTGAATATAAAAATAAATATTTTCACGAAATATATAAATTAATTATAATAATTTGTAGGGAATTTTGTTTTCTATGTTGGTACAAATGTTCGGGAATTCACTGGTTTTTTTTTTTTTTTCTCCATG
>NC_042494.1:52500083-52501637 GCF_005508785.2 Acyrthosiphon pisum | reverse complement strand
AGATTATGTTCTAATGCAGTCCAACTAGAAAAATTAATCGCAAAACCAAATTTTGATCGAAGGACAATTTTTACAGAGAATTTAGCTGCAGTCCATATGAAAAGATGTCAAATAACTTTCAAACAACCAATATATATAGGAATGTGTATTTTAGATTTATCTAAAATGTTAATGTACGATTTTTATTATAATATAATTAAGAAAAAGTATGGAAATGGAGTTAGATTGTTATATACAGATACAGACTCACTAATATTAGAAATAAAAACTGATGATTTTTACCAGGATATGAAAATTATGTTAGATCATTTTGACACTTCAGATTATTCAAAAGAGAATATTTATGGTTTACCTTTAGTTAACAAAAAAGTTTTAGGCAAGTTTAAAGATGAATTAAATGGAAAAATAATGACTGAATTTATAGGTTTAAGATCTAAATTATATTCACATCGAATCTTAGATACTGAAAAAGAAATTAAAAAAGCTAAAGGTGTTAAAAAAAATGTTGTAGAAAATAAAATATGTTTTAATGATTTTGAAAAATGTTTACTAACAAAAGAATCAAAATATGTTAAACAAAATTTATTTAGAACTAAGAAACATGATATTTTTACTGTAGAACAAAACAAAAAAGCTCTAAGTGTGTATGATGATAAAAGATTTATTTTGGAAAATGGTATTGATACATTAGCTTGGGGACATTATAAAATAAATATAGATAGAAATGATTTTGTAAACCATCTCAATACACTGATTAGAAATCAAAATCAAAAAGATTAAAAAATATATAATAATAACATGTGCCCCATTTGGGTGAGTGTTAAATATCAATTTCTTTTTAATACATTTTTTGCATTTAGATTTTTATTTTTAATATAACAATTATATTAAAAAATATTTTAATTATTATTGCATTTCGATTTTGAAAAAAATATTTTGGGGGGATCATGGCATTTCAATTTTTAATTATTAATAACATAAGTTTTGCGAAAAATATTTTAATTATTATTACATTTCGATTTTCTGATCTTTTTACACATTGTTTTCTTTGTGATCTTTTATTGATATAATATGGACTGCGCCAGAACATACATATATATACTACTCATATATTTTTTACATTTAATGGTCTTCGTACAGTTGTAGTTGAAGTTATGTCAAAAAATACTCCTCAGCCGATTAACAAGTCTACAGAACCAGGATTGTAAAAAAAAGGATCTGCTAAATCAAACAGTAATTCTTCTGGGATCTGCCAACCCTTTGAGGGATTTGGATATGCTGGTAGTTTACTGACAATTGTTGGTAGAACATAGCACACTAATTTTACTCTATAATTCCTTAATCTTGACTGAATTGAAACTTCAACGTACGACAACGCTTGGACCCGGCTTTCTCCAATTCCGCTCACCGGTAGCGATGACTTTCTGGATTGTAGCTGTAATTTATTTGCTAAGCTTCCTGAAACAAAATTACCTTGTGATCCGCTGTAAAAATAATCAAAAACAAACTATTGGGTATAACTTTTATGCTTAATATACTATTAGCGCTTCAGTG
>NC_042494.1:52493266-52500033 GCF_005508785.2 Acyrthosiphon pisum | reverse complement strand
CAAAAAGATTAAAAAATATATAATAATAACATGTGCCCCATTTGGGTGAGTGTTAAATATCAATTTCTTTTTAATACATTTTTTGCATTTAGATTTTTATTTTTAATATAACAATTTGTGAAAAAATATTTTAATTATTATTGCATTTCGATTTTGAAAAAAATATTTTGGGGGGATCATGGCATTTCAATTTTTAATTATTAATAACATAAGTTTTGCGAAAAATATTTTAATTATTATTACATTTCGATTTTCTGATCTTTTTACACATTGTTTTCTTTGTGATCTTTTATTGATATAATATGGACTGCGCCAGAACATACATATATATACTACTAGTATATATTAGGTGTATTATTTACTTAATTACTTATTTGTATTTAGATGAATGTATTGATAGTGAATCACTTATGTGCCTAACCGAATTGATGATAAAAGATCTGATCCCTGAAATGGGATACCAAGCTAAATTAATAAAGGGAAATAATGACCTGAAAACCAAATCGTCAATAAATACTGTTAGTATATATTCTGTAATTGTTAACATAATTTCAACTAATTTATATTTGCATATATAATTTAACTAGGAACTTATAGAAATAACTAATCAAGTCGATATGAATTTTGAGGATTTAAATAATTTTCCAATTGAAATAATTCAAAGTAATACTGGTGAGTAGGTTATGTATTTTCAATGAATATAAATAACATTTATTTTTATTTAATTCATTTTTTTATTGTTATTATTTTTACTTTAATTATTATTAGAACACAATTATTCTGATAATGTTGTGATTGAAGATACTTCCTTAAACGATTCAAATAAGGTACGTATTTATATTTATAAATTAGCTTAAATAAAAATTCAAATATAATAAGTATATTATATTTGTATGTCCAAATAGATTAATTATGAAATAGAAAACATATTAAATCAATTGTAATATGCTCGTAGTTGAGGTGGTCAGAGTATTTATTCTGATAGCCAGTTGACTACGAGTATATTATGATTTTGCAGGAAGCAAGACCGATTTGTTGACGATTAAGTTGATAGGTAATAGATAAATAAATTGTAGACAGGTGAAATATTACTATGTGGTTTATTAAAATGTTCTTCAGTAAAATTAACTAAGTCCAAATAATTAAATTATTACACAAAGTGTCGTGAAGGTGCTCGAAGTGCAGTGGAGAAAACACGTCTGAATGCCGTCTCCGGTCTGCTTTTATAAGGGCCCAGGCTCTCTTACCTACCCCCCGGACCATTGACTTATCCATAATGCGTCGTCATGTTATCGGTGTCAAGTGCACTGCGTCTGAACCTAATCATAATGATGTTTCCACGAACCGTCTGTTATCTGTTGCATTCTCATCCTGTTTTCTGGTTTTTTTGTACTATATCTACTTTGTGAAGAGTAATCCCCCATATCATGTCGTTAGACACATGGCTTGTGGGTTTTAATGTGATTTTATATAATATTATGATCGATTAGTCTCACCGTCTAGCGTTCCCTTTATTTATAATTCGTTATTATATATAAAATATCACGGTCATTCGCGCCCTTTAACGTCATCCCTTACCACCTGTAATGATTATAGTTCGTATATTTCATATCGATTACCTATGTTATTATAATATCATGTTCCTTATACTTGTGTAATATTTGAAAGAAACGGATACTATCCGTTACAAAATATTCAGATGGAAAAATGATTATAAAATATTACAAATTAAATAAAAAAATTAAGCAATTCTATGAGAAATATTTTATCTACTGTATTAATAAAAAATGAACTCAAAAATGATCCAGATTTAAAAATTAGTAAAATGAGATTTGAAACATTATCTCAAGGTATAATTTTCTTAGTCATGACTCATGACTCTTGATGTTCTAACTAATTGTTTTCGTTATATATATTAAAAAAATTAAATTTTTAGGCATCGAACAACTATTTAGCAGCGAAATTAAATCAACATATTTTATTGGTGATTCTCGAGAAGGGTCCAAAAGACCAAAACGAATAAAGGCAAATTATATGATAAATATTGTAGCATACAGAAAGAAATGATAAAAATTTCACCAATAATAGTTATCTACTTCAACTAAAAACCACCAACATGGTTTTTCTCCAAATGTGATATCTAATAGTAATATTTTTTTTGCTAATGTATATTGAAGTAAACTAATTTTTTTTACCTAATTAGGTATAGAGTTTAATGAAGAAATTTGTTGGCTGAAAAATAATACAGAGCCAAATGAAACAGTTTATTCTTATTGGAAACTAACGGCACCTTATAGACTTGGCTCGAATTTTGAAAATGCACTTAGTATGTTTCCAGCACTAACACTAAGTTGGGTCCTTCTCTCGTTAGTTAAAATTTTATTTTTAATGAAAAAGTTTAGTTTTAATAAATTTAGTTGTATTATTTATGCAGTTTTTTTTTTATATTTGTGTAGATAGAATCAGATTTTAATTATTTATATCCATCAAAAACTATGGCGTTGCTCTCTAAATTCGAACTATTTATTCAAAGTTTTAGAAAATATATAAATGATAATAATATAAATTTTGGAACTAAAGGTCTAGATTATATTGCTCAGTTAAATAACCCAAAAAGGCCTGGTAAGTATAATAACATTTATTAAATGGACTGGTTCAACATCTGAAAGCCTGCAGGGCATTAATGGATTTAAAGTTATATATTATACTCGGGCCACTCTAAGAGCGCTTCTGGGCGGCAACCAAAATTCGTCCGTTCTCGCGCATTCCCACCACTAAACTCTTTAAAGCACTGGCCGCCGTCAACGCGAGCCGCCGACACCGTCGCCGCCGTCGCTGCTCCCACTCACCTACGGCCGAGGAATTAGCCGCCGGCCGCCGCGTACTGAGTGGGGGTATTTACGGCAGCAACTAGGTGATAGAGTGGGAGAAATTTTGGGTACGGAACCGCGGAGGTTGGTCATTTGGATGCGCGAATGAGTAGCGCTCTTAGAGTTGTCCGAGTATAGTCAAATTACCTTTTTATGAAATTAATTACTAACTTCAGTTAAAATGTGTTTTATATATTTTTTTAATCAAGATTAAGTCTATATCCTACATGATTTATATAAGTATGATCACCATTATAATATATAGTATAAATATATAATTAATAATGAATAGTATTAATTTCTATATGTATGTATTACATTTTTATTATTAATCAGTTTTACAAATGTTGTGTTATCCTGTGGTGTGTACTGTAATTTATATTTTATATTCAAAGTTAAGTTTAATTTTAGTTTTTTAAATATATTTTGTTATAGGTAATGAAGTCTATGCTGCTTTATGGTTGGTTGCCACTGATTTTTCAACCACTTTGTATAAAACTTACTAAGACAAATAATAAAAAGTCTTCTTGGCGTCCCTCTAAGGTGGAACAAGCTTGTTCTTTTATACGTTTCATTAATGTAAGTTTTAAGTTTAAATATTTACAATATGGGCTTAAATAAAAAATTCCGGAACTTTTCTACTTAACGGGACACCCTTTTTTTGAATTTTTTTTTGGGGGGACTTTTTGGGTAAAAAAAATGTTGGTGAAATCAGAATTTGGCGCACGAAGTTATTTTCGAAGTTATAGCTAATCGAAGTTTTAACTTAATATAATAACCCCTAAATACCTATAATGCTAAAATTTTCGTAAGTAAAACAGTAGCGCAGTTGTAGTATCGTTGGCCTTTCGATCCGTTCGTCAGCGTTCGATACTCATCATGAGTGCATTGATTTTTTGTATTTTTTTTTTTTTTTGAAAAACGAAGATTTGTACAATAATATTGTAATATAGGTTTCAAAAAATTTTGTAAAATTTTTTTTTCTAAAATATGTATTTTAAGAACTTAGGCTTTCAAAATATTGTTTTTGGAGTATACACTTATTTCCAGCGTGGCCACTGGCTCGCTACGCTCGCTTGGACATTACAATCGAAAATATCCCCCTATTTGCTGTGCAAACCACCTCGGATGAACTAGGGTTTCAAAAATATTGTTTTTGAAGTATACGTTTATTGCCGGCGTGGCCACACGCTCGCTACGCTACGCTACGCGACATTCAAATCGAACTCGGGTGAACCTAGGTTAAGATGAAATAATAAAAATTATTAATATTATTATGTACCATTGACACAACGTGAATAGTGAAAAAAACTGTTTACCTAGACCAGGGTTCGAGCTCGGTTCACTTTTCATGCATAGTCATCATACCACCACTAGGCAACGACGGCCCGCTTGGCGACGGGACATTTATGAGTTATTAAACGTATTATATACTAACTTCGAAACTAAGTCCGAGCCCCAAATTCTGATTTCACCATCGTTTTCAGAGTACTTAACTAGATAAGTTTCAAAAAAAAAAAAAAATGTGTCCCGTAAAGTAGAAATATACCATAAAAAGTTCTAGTTAAGTTAATTACTAGTGTTACTGTTTTTAAATTAAAACCATTTGGGTTATGCTCATATCTATTTAAAATGTTTATATTTATTAACAGTCAATTGTCAATATCTGTATGTTATTAAATCCAAATGCTATACTTATTATATATGCAGTATGCTTAATAGTCATAATTCTCTTCATCTGTACAAATATTTTCAAAATGTGTAGTTATATGTATAGCAAATTTATTTCCTGTGCTCAATAATATTGATGATTTTTATTATTTAAAACCTTATTACTGGCTATTTATATATCACATAAAAAAAATAAGTTGATAAATTAATTGTAAGTTTCTATATAATTTTTAACTGAACTGAAAAAAAAAATTAGGATAACTTTACTATTGCTGAGTTTTACATTAATACCGTTGAAATGTTAAGTGGATTTCCTCAAACATTAAGATTTGATGCAGGAACAGAAAACACAATCATCAAACACCTTCAAACATTACTGCATCAAAACAATCCATCTGAAAATCCATGTGTTTTGATTGGAAAAAGCACTGCAAATCAACGAATCGAAGTTTAGTGGAGATATTTAAGAAAGCATCAAAGTCAGTTTTAGATAAATTTATTTCAAAAACTTAAAGAAGATGGTCTTTTTACGGGTTCATGGCTAGACAAAAGTCTACTAAGATTTGTATTTCTAGACATTATTAAGGTAGGTAGATACTTGATTACCTAGTTATTTATTGTGTTTAGGAATTAGGAATAACCATATAAAATATGCTAAGATTATAAGTTATAACTCATATCCTACCTCAAACTCATACCTATAGTTATAAAATGCTAGAATTTCCAGCCCTTTTAGTCATTATAGACCTTTTAGCTATTGCTGTAAAATTAGTATAGGAAAATGTCTATGTAACTGACACTGACTGCCTGAATAAACATGATTTTTTTGTTTTACCGAAAATGAAAGTATACTATATTATAATACCATAATCAAGCTATAACTTATCAACCAATCAAATACATCAAATACGGAAAACAAAAAATGCTATAGCTCTAAGTGGACGACCAATTACTATGTTTCATGTACCAGACACATACAATACTCATTCATATTTACATGCAGTTAACAGAGAAGATTTGGACATTTTGAAAAAAGAATGCACATTTCCCACTTTTCCATGTGATGAATCATTATTTGAGTACTGCAATATAGTTATGGTTGAAAAGCAGTTGCAAAAAGCAACAGAAGCCTATAAAGCTATTGATTTGTACATTACATTGAGAACAGACCTTTTGAACTCGCTGCCTGACTAAAACACAATTATTTATATTGTAGTCATCAATTATCAATCAGATTGTTAAAATAAAACTGTTTACACATACAAATATAATAATTCTAAATATTTAATTAAAATCGTAATAGTATTTTAATACTCCAAAAATTAAATTGTATTTTAGAAACCATAAGCAATGCCATGAATTAGTGAATTAAATTTCAAAATTAATAACAGAACAAATAATCTTATATAAAATGTATCTAACTCTTTAACAAAAAAAGAGAAATTTAATAATAGCAATGAACAATAAAACAAATTAATAATTCAATATAACACTAATGTAAGTATGGGTATTTTTGTGTCTCGAGTATTTAACACAAAACTCTATGTTTTAGTATAAGAACTTTTATTATTATTAAATATACATGATGGCACTTTTTACGTTATTACAAACAATACAAAAACATGGTTGATTTTACGGGTGAAAAACATATTGTAAAACGACTTGTTTCATTAATGTGTTTGTGTGTGTGTTGGATGATCGTTCCCGCACAATACGCAATACACTCTCAGTGTCGCCAACACCACATCTCTCCCTACTTAATTTAATAATATAATTTTTATAATTTTAATAATAATAATATTAATAACATAATAATATAAAATAGCTCAATGACAAACCTCTTAAAAAAAATATTACAAATAATAATAATACAAATCATACTAGAAAAGAAAATTAATACATTTTTTTTTTTTTTAATTCTTTAAATTCTTAATATTGTATAACATGTGGTATAATAATAATACATAAAAAAAACAAATACAAATAAATATAATTAATTTATCAATTTTAATTATTACAAACACTTTTTTGGTTTATTAATATGTCTTTTAGATCGCCTTACTTCCATACTATCATTTATATCAACTTTTTCCTCACTCCTACCTCTCTCTTTTAATTTGTGTTGATCAATGTGTCTCTTAATTTTCCCACACTCAGTGTCCACCATAAAAATTACTTTTCCTACTTTTTCTTTAATTTTTCCTGTAATCCATTTTTGTCCTTTAC
>NC_042494.1:52492105-52493166 GCF_005508785.2 Acyrthosiphon pisum | reverse complement strand
TATAATTCCTTGCTAACACAGTATCTTTTTGCATCAGTGCAATATATAATTAATAAATAAAATACATAATTAAAAAAAACTTACAATACAATCAGGACTGGGATTTTGAAACATTTCTGTTTTAGTTTCTTCAATAACAGATTGTTGCTAGAATTTAAGGTAAAATATATAAGTATATTATTATATAAAGTTGATTTAATTTAAATTAACATTGAAAATATAAATTAATAAATTAAGTATAAAAGTATGCAGGACTAGATAAGAATAACTAATAGGTAAAATCCTTAATATTTTAAATTGCTTACCTCCATTGCTTTAATTTTTACGTTTTGATTAGACATTATAGAGCGAATATTTTGGCATGACTTAGCCGAATCCGCAAGTAATTTTTGTTTTTTTTCCCTTAATTTTTGCGCTCCACCTTTTCTTTTATTATCCGACATTTTATTCAGGCAGTTTATAAATTTTTAGACTAATAACTAATAAGACATTAGAAATTTATAAAAGCGTTCTAGAGTAGGTAACCTAGAATATTATAGTCTTCATGCTGTTTAATATACAGTAGATAGTAGATACTATAAGGTCTATGAATGTTGAATGTAATCAACAAAACAGCTGTATCATTTACCACGAACATGTTACGTGATAATAATATTTTTATCACTTTACCTTAGTTCACTAACCATGCAGCTATTATTTATAGAATAATTGATTGTAGAATTGTTTACATCACGTTTAGGTTTTTATAACAATAACAATCTTATCTTATAATTAAATACAATATACCTAAAAATAATTTTTAATCCAAAATATACTTCGGCCCAGAGTTATAATACGACAACCGGGCCCACCGGGAACTTTCCCGGTATCCCGGTGCGCCAATCCGCCGCTGGGTACAGGTATGTTTGTTATATTTAATAATAAGAATGCAAAAAATGCTGTGACGTTACAACCCATATCTGAATAGATATCCTGACGTTGAACGTCGTGTCTGAACGTCACCTGCATAATCTGCATCACTAAATATTTCTGATGACGATTGAGTATTATTATTAAAATAC
>NC_042494.1:52490684-52492055 GCF_005508785.2 Acyrthosiphon pisum | reverse complement strand
GTATATACGACAGTACCAAAAACACGTAAATGTTTTATATCTGGCATAACCTTGTAATATAGCTCATATGGCGAGCAATTCTTAACTGAACTAGTACCTGTCCGATTTAGCATGTAAACAGCCGTGTTTACAGCTTCTGCCCAGAGTGAGACATCCAGATTTTTCGCACAAATCATTGTCCTTGCTGATTCAACGATTGTACGATTCTCTCGTTCGACTTTTCCATTTTGTTCCGGCGTATATGGAACTGTCAATTGGTGTCGTATGCCGTATTTTTGCAAAATACCTGTAATTTCTTTATTCACGAATTCTAATCCGTTATCCGTTCTTAATATTTTAACCTTAGAACCTGTTTCTGTTTCAACACTTTTTATAAATGTTTCCAAAATATTTTTTACTTCATATTTATTTTTAATAAAATATACCGTGTGTAATGCGAGTAGTCGTCCTTGAATAATAGGAAGTATTTCGATTTACCGATGGAGCTCTCCATCGGTCCACACAGGTCTGCGTGAATTAGATCATTCACATTGAAATATTCTGTGTTACTTTTACTAAATGTTTTACGACTCTGTTTACCCATTATACAACTATTGCACATGAACTCGTCGTCATTGGCCGAACACACAATGTCGTGTTTCGCCAAACAACTTTTTACGTACTGCAAATTTTGATGTGCTAAGCGCTCGTGCCAAACTGACAACCTGTTTTCCACTGCTACCGCCGCGTAGCTGTCGCTTTTTGTCGGCACTTCGACCTTGATCTGTAACCCACACAGCAATCAAAAGTTGACAATATTTACAAAACATCTTTTCGTGGTCACGGAGAAAATATATTTCTTAATATATTTTTAAAATGTACTTAAAAGCATTTAAGTAATTTATATTTTTATCATAATAGATTCATATTTTCCAAATATTTTATAATGACATTATAAAAATATATTTTATAAGATAACTCTCTTATTTCTCTCTTATATTTATAGGATATAAATTTAGAATATTTTCTAACCAAAGTAAACATATTTTAAAAATATGTTCGAATTTAATAATATTGTGATTATATATAATATTTATTAATTATTATATTATGTGGGAAAGTATGTAGGTGGTAAAATAAAATATAATATATATAAGGGGGACGAAAGGCGACTAAGGCGGCGGATGCGACGCGCACCGTCGCCGGTTCGAATCTCGTCCATGGGCGGCATTTTTCTTCGGGCCGCACGGTGTCTGAAGAGAATTGCCGCCGTCCCCCACCCGGGCAGATACCTACGGGTGCCCACTAAAAACTTCTGCCAAAAACAAACACCCACGTGTTCCAAAAACCTATTGTACCTACTCTCCCCTACCAAAAAAACAAAACAGCTAA
>NC_042494.1:52414730-52490634 GCF_005508785.2 Acyrthosiphon pisum | reverse complement strand
ATTTTTACCCCCTTAAATACACATTATAACCTGGGAGGTAAAAATAATGTACTATACAAATTCAATGGGAGGTAAATATATCCTAGTATATTTTAAAAAGATCGTTTATTGTTTGCTAGGATATTTTTACCCCCCTGTCGAACCATTTTACCGGGGGAGGTAATAATATCCTAGTATATTTTTACTGGGGGTAAAATTAACCTAGTATATTTTTACCGGGGGGTAAAATTAACCTAGAATAATTTTACCCCCCTTAAAATTTTACCGGGGGTATAAATATCCTAGGTTTATTTATTACCCCCCGGTAAAAATTACCTAGTATATTTTTACCGGGGGGGGTAAAATTATCCGGGGGTAAAAATCGCCTGTTACAACGGTTCACCAGTTCTCATTGAGCATCGTTAGTTTTAATATTAGTGTGAATTTACCCGAGGTTAAACTTAAGGTAACAACATTTTCTGGGGATTTTGGTGTAGATGTTTTTTCGATGTTTTAATTTTGGACAGAGTTACGAGCATTTATACATTTTAATATTTTACCCACTTAGACCCAACGGCCGAAACAAACGACCGGAACTCACTTCAAAATTAAAATATCGAAAAAACGAATAAAGTAAGAACTAAGATTGTTTATTTATTGAATTCATAGTTGACTGTAAATAAAATTATTTGTTTATGGGGATTTTATTTTTCAAAAAAAGTTTATATTTAAAGAAAAAATAAGTAGATACTATAGGTAAAAATAGTACACCATTAGCATATTTAATTTTTAGATTTTAAAGCATTCCAATTTATACCTACCTAATCTGGGTGTTGGATGTAGTAATTCATTTTTATATTTAGCCCCAAGAAATTAAACTATACGTCAGCGCCACTGACTGCTACTATCAACTGAATCACCTATTTGAGAAACGACGTAAGTCACAAAATATCACAATTTGAGATATTGCATAGAATGTGTTATTAAATAATAGACGGATCGTGTGTGAACATTTGCAACAAAAAAATATTTAATTTTAAGACTGATGCACCACTGTAAATAATTAGTATAGAAGAGAAATAACGTGTCCTGGACTTGAAAAATTAAAATAATATTTTAATAATAATATTTTATAGTTGTTATTTGGAAAATCTACCGAAAAAGTAGGAAATCTGGGTGCCAAAAAATACAACAGTGGCACCATCTGTACAAAAAAAAAAAAAAAATAAAACCAAATTAAAAATTAAAAATTTAGTTTATTGTTGCAGATTAAAATAATAATAGGAAATAGTGTATAATATATTGGTTGCTATTGGTTGATCGGGCATGTTTGTTGATTTGTTTTATTATCTTTTGTCAACATATATATATAAATTAATGATTGAGGGTAGATTAGACCTCTGGGAAGAAGATAAGCTAATTTAAAAAGGGTTAAATTTGGTTTTTTCTATTCATCGGATTTTGGTAAGGTTAGGTTAGGATATGATTTTGTATTAATTGATTATATTAGTCCACCGTAGGTGGAATTAAGTAAAAACGACAAACTTGGTTTAACTTTGATACTTAAGTGTTAACTCATACCCTTACGTACAAACAGCACGGGGTGCGCGATCAGCTACCGCAGGTCTACCGTAGATCTATCGCAAAATGGAATGTCATGATCTCATCATTTTGCTTCATCAGGTATTGAAGCTACGTTGTTGGAAGTCGGTCGAACGAGGTATTCAGCACTCAAGTTGCCGTTGAACATTCAAACTAATGAAACTCCAACTTAAAACCTTTCAAGGAATTTTGCGATGGCCAAAGTGTTGCAGCAAATCAAATTTATCGGTTGGGATGAATTCATGATGGCACACAAAATATCTTTGGGGAATTAGATGCAAGATTTACAAAACAACGATAACCGGTTTGGTGATGCTATGATTCTATTGGTAGGTGATTTTCGACAAACATTACCAGTGATTCCATTATTAATGCCAGCAGACGAACCTAATGCATGTTTGAAGTCGTCTATCTTATGAAAATACTCTCAAATTAAATATGAACAAGCTAGTCGAATTGTAGAATGAATGATTGTTTTTCAAAACAATTGCTCGAGATTGATAATGGCAAAATTCTCTGCCAATTTTTGTCACTTTACTAAATCAAAAACCGAACGCATCGAGATGATGTTTCTAAAAAGAAGACGATTCCACTTCAATTATATTTCGGTTATTCATTGCATAAAACATTCGTCACAAAACTGAAGAATAGTTTTATTTTTGTAAAAAAAAAACTTTGTATAGTAAGTAATAACACATAAGCATGTTACGACGACTGCACGTTTTAAGACAAGGAAACTCTTGATGGATGCCTATAGGCATTTTAATATATTTTAAAAGCACGACATATATTATATATTAGTGTAGGTACATTATGTAAGTATGCGTTCCCTGCCTCCTCTTGTCATGGGTGGCCAGACTGTGGCTGTAGGTTCCAAGAGTTCTAACATCCTCTGAAATATTTTTCAATCTACGATATTGAAGTGGGGCTACAATATATTTGAAACTTATCCTTACCGAAAACCATGGATGTGGTTATATTAAACCATATTGTATATTAATCTATGTGGTTAGGTCATTTGGCTAAACATAAAAATACCACAACAGTTTTCAATTAGTCCTTTTTAATAATGGAAATAATAATAATGTCTAACAAAAAAAAAAAAAAAAACATAATTATAACAATATATTCTTTTGCGACACGATTAATCAAATTTGTCAAACCTACACGATTAAGCATAAAAAAAACTCTGCAGCGTTGCCATTTTCAATTTTGAGCTATATTATACAAAAAAAAATTATTAAAAAATAATAATAATAAATTAAAAATATTGTACGAATTAAAAAAACAACATGATTACATAGTCAATAATAGTTATATTTCATAAATCTGTTTGATAATGATAATAATAATAATAATAATAATAATAATAATAATAGTTATGAAAATAATAAAATTAAAATATGGTTAAATTAAAAAAAATTACATGATGTGCAACATCGCATAAAATAGTCTATGCTCAATCGTGTTGCTAAAAACATATTATGCTCAGTTGTGCTTAACCGCTCAAATTACATTGTGTGTTTGATTGCAGTTTGAGGTTACCACGTGTTCAACACTGAGTGCTTTCCACACCAGTAACCAATAACCACAGTTGAAGCTGTTTTATCATTAGAAAAAAAATACGTAATTATACGATATTATTTTGATTGGATATTGAAAATATTTTTAATAAATAATAAATACTTTGACGGAATCTCGTGGCGGAGGCAGCTACCTCCATCGTGTCCGGGTATTTTCACTCCTCGGCAAAAGCTCGCTGGCGGTCGCCCGCGCGTGAAATCGTTACGGGAGAGCGCTAACCTGCCGTGATAGTGATACAAAATATATATTATAATAACAACAATATTGTATAGAGATAGAATAGTGCTACGCAGTGAACAGCGCATAAATTATATTATTATTATTATTATTATTATTATCATATACAAACATACGAGTGCGAGCGGTTAAAATAAAATGCGTCCGAACCCATATGTGACTAATAGCCCCTTCGTCGTTGCCGTTTATTATTATTATCATTATCATCATTGCGATTTGCGGCAGGTCGTGGTGGTTATCAGGTGCGCACATTTATAAGGACGCCGCGCGAACAATGACGCCGCGTCGCGATTCTCTCGGGCCTCCTGTTATCCGTGCGGTATCTATAACCACAATAATACGCTCCCGATCGCCACTACCGCCGCGTAATAACACACAATATAATAATAATAATATAATAGCGTGCACTTCTCCGCCACTGACCGCCACTGATGATGATAATATAGCCCGTCTTCGTGTCCGACCACCGAGCACGCCGCACATAGTATGTGCCGTGTAAACTGCACAGATGCACGATGCACCACGGAGTGCATCGTAATAGAGATTGGGTTGCATATTTTATTATTTTTGTCGGACGGAGTTACGGAGCTCTGGATTTATGGTAGATTAAAAACGCACCTCGGCTAGGTGAAACGCGATTTTCTGAAAATTATTCAATTTATAAGCAGTTGTAGAGACACCCATAAAAATATATAATATATTACATGCTTGAGAATATTTAATGATTTATAGCTTTCTAAAACTTATCTCAACTGCCACAGAGCTAAATACCGTCAAATTTTAAAAAAATGTTCGTAATTTTAATCCAATAACACTGTTTTTCTACCACTTGTTTCTTCATATTATTCATTGTCATTTATTATACGTACCACGACATGAAAAATCTCATTAACTATAATTAATCATGCAAAATTAAGGAAATTGGTATCACCTGATCATCTGCTGAAAATTATCAAATGAAATTGTATCTTTCCACAATTACTTCAATAGGTGTAATCAACTTAATCGATCTAAAAACAGATTTATATTTGGCTCAAAGTAAGATCATCGAGATTGATCTGACCAATTTTGTAATCTGAATAATATCTTATATATCAAATAAATTTAATTTGTATATTTAAAAACAACGAGTTTTGATCACAATTTACAAAAAATAATTTTAATTTTAAAAAGTAACTGACTATAAGTAAACTTTATCATCAATTCAAATCTGCTATTTATGCTGCAAATAGATCGATCAGATTGCTGAAATATATTTATATCGTAATATATATGTTCATTTCGGTGAAAATTCTTGGATTCAACCTTAAAAGTTAAAGTGTTTTCAATTTTATCAACATATGCATGTGAGCGTGTCGATTATTAAGAAAACTATTATTTTAACTCTCACACATTAACTATCACTTACGCGTTCACACAAGAAACAACCAATTTTATGTCTGTATATAAAATCGCCTAAAAATAACATGCTTTGAAACCACTATAGTACTGAATAAATAACCGAATACTATAAGTACACATTAATTTTAATTTACCTGTCGATGAATAATTGACCAATTTTTTTTTGCGTGTCGCGTGGTGTTAATTACTTTTACTAGGTAACACTTTACAAAACACTATTTGTATAACTTTGTATAACTATACTTACGTTGTTCACCATTCTCGCAAGTAGTAATTACTCAGTCTTTAAACAAAATAATTGCTTTAACGAAAGTCACCGGTGGCATTGCACGTTTTCGTCCTACAATTTAAAGTAAAACGAGTACATCACCAGAATTTAGCAGCAGAAAAAATAAATAAAATCAATGAGCGTTGATGATAAACATGGTGAGCATGTCTCAAGAGACCAAAATAATTTAATAAAATTACAATAACTAATATAGTCAATTTTAGATTTGATAGAACATAGAAATAATACACGTTTAGAAATAAGATAAAAAAAAATAGATGTACAAAAACTACTAATATTTAACATATATATAATATTATCTATGTATCTATTTATTAAGTGAATTGAAATATGTATACTGTATAGGTACATAGTATACTGTCTAACGACCAAATATAAATTAAGATTGGTTCCAAATCATCTCATCTTATTAGCAACCCCTCCCCCCCACAATACCACCATATCATCACTAAGTAAAATATAATTTATTCCTACACATGGGTATCCAACCGTGCGGCTTGAGCCCAGGGGTGCACATTTGGGATGTATAATCGAAACTACTTTCCCCCTTCCTCCTTTCATAACATAGTTTATAGGTCGCAGACCACAGTTGTTTAAGTCATACTTAAAAATATTTTAGTACTGTATTAGTAAGCATTTTTTTTGCTACCTATACATGAAACTAAATATTAATTGCAAATTAATACAAACTGAATGTATTAAATATTATAAAAATTATTGAATTTCGTAGAACATCAACACGATATGTGAAATCGAGTAAGATGTAAATTTATTTATTTTTAACTTTAATCTACACCAAAATATTGTAATATTAAATAAAAAATGTGTTACAATTAAAAATCACTGATTTGGTTTTAACAATAAGTGATATCAATAATTATTGCTTGTTGATTTTTTTTTTCTAACTCTTAAACGATTAAACTTTTGTACTTCTATTTCATTATTCTAATTACCACCATATATAACCATTATTATATTATTATCATAGATAAAGGTGGTACTTAAGTGAAATTAGAAATAAAATCAATGCCAATAGACATTAACATCGTCCTATACAGGATACAAAAAATCCGGTCGGAAGCTTCGTCATTTCTTGTTCTATATAATATGTGGCTGTGCGAATACACCTACAGTGTTATGTATGTATATATAATTTAATATATATCTACCTATTATATTATGTACACTATACAGTATACGCATTATACTTACCTATATAGTTCTGGCCACGATGATGTTACATAAACATATATCGTATACGCACGTAGCCCGCAGCCTTGGGCGGGGGCGGAAGAAATCCCCGCGCCGACCGAAACGGAGTAATTTTTCATGTTTTTTAAGTGCATCCCCGAAACGGCCGGCAGCAGTGGTGACTATATGTACCTATATAATATACATATATAGCTGAGAGTATGTATATGATGCCGGTACCTATATGCTGGGTACACGTTATTATTATACATTCACGGTACGTTTGGCCGCGGTCAATAATATATAATATTGATGGATAGCCGTCGGCGGCGTGGTTTTTGACGACGATAATAACATTTGGTTGGCCTGCGAAAATTCCCTTTATTCTGACGCGAATATAAATATTATTGCCCGTGTTAATATCGTATATTATAATATAGGACAAGACACAAGTATATAGGTACAGCGTGATTTTTGCACTCTATATAGTATAAAGATCTGAAAATTGTTTTCGTTTTTAAAATATCTAAGTACATAATATAGCATCTTTAAAAATACATTATTTACCACTATTTTATAATTAGTTAAATAATAAATGTCGTCGACATCATTGCAATTTTACTATAATTATTGGTTGATTTTTTTTATTTCAAAAACTCAAAAATTTTCTAAAAAATAAACTTAATAAACTACGCTGTTTAGAAACCCCACCGCGTTCATCTTTACTAAAATTTCATATACCAAAACATACAAGATAGTGAAAATATTTTTTATTCGATATCATGATTATATCATCAAGTATCAAATTGTGATGTTATTTTTCAAACGTGATGAGCTTGAATTTAAGCTCCAAGAAGCGCATATGAGGATACATCAGTTGTTGCTTGAACTAACTGGTTGCGCCAGGTACAATTTCCATCGGATGCCGTGGTCGGGTTTGAATGTTTGACTATAATAATATAATGTAATCAATATAGTACAAATGGCGTTGTTTAACATGGCCATCCTATTCGGAGTTATAATAATAAACATGAGGCGACACCATCAATTTCGATTTCGATAATCGATACATCTGTAAAACATATTATATTAATTTAATATCTCCTGATAATTCCCACAATTATTTGTGGGTAGTTAGTTATATTTTATATTTATATATTAGAATATATGTATAAACTATAAAGTGGCGAAAATCAATATAGATCGTCAATATTATATACTTACAAGATATCAAAATCGATATTTAACAAATAAAATCTGGATATGTTTGCGTTCAAGTACATTGCAATACGACCGTTTTCAGTGTAGGTACTTATAATATTATGAATATGCATGTATAATGCAGGTAAGTTTATTATTGACGACTTGTCGAGTGCATAAACATTTGAGAATATAATATCCCATGACGATTCCATGGTAAAAATTGAAGAAAGAATACAGATCGCCACGTGCCCACGTGCTGCATATGCGCACACACACACATAACTGGTTTACTTTTTGCGAAACCTATATACTATACCAAGGTAATAAGTAATAACATAATATGATAGAAACGTGCAGTTCTACAAAGTACAACGCCTAAATTAAACTACAGAACAATATAAAAGCGACACTTTGGCACTCTGCTTGATAGCCAAATCACTGGAAGTCTGGCGTTAATGTTATAAACGTTTAATTGAAGGTTCGGGTGTGTTGTTATGAATGATATTTTTTATAAAATAAGCGAAGTCAAAATTTGTAAATTGTTAATTAAACAAATTCTTATTAATGTGTGATTTTCTATCAAAAACCATTACATACATAAGGACGTTTTCAACTATTTTGAAACATTTATCATAACATATAAAAACACAGAAATTAAAAAAAAAACATTTTTGAGGTTAATATTATAATAATACTAGCTGATCCCGTACACTTCGTTGCCCGTTAAATGTATCAACTCTATATGACTCAAACTTCGTTAAATTCGTTATTTCATATTCGGTGTATGGTGTTCAAAATGTATCTTAACTTTTCTGTTACCCGGAATAAAAATTCTGATTCGCAGCAGTATATTATCAGGTAGGCAATCTACCTGCGATAGATCGTGGACCCCGTGATGTTTTTACGTAAGTGTATAATTTAACTATAAAGTATCAAAGTTATACCAAGTTTGTCATTTTTACTCAATTCCGTCTACAGTGGATTAATATAATCAATTAATACAAAATCCTAATCTAACCTAACCGTACTAAAATCCAATGAATAAAAAAAACCAAATTTAACTATTTTTAAATTAGCCTGTCTTCTTCCCAGAGGTCTAATCTATACCCACAAAAATTACTTTATATATATTATATATACATGTTGACAAAAAACAATAATAGAAATCAACAAACATGCTCCATAAACCAATAGCAACCAATATATAATACACTATTATTATTTTAATCTCCAACAATAAACTAAATTTTTATTTTATTATTTAGTTTAATTTTTTTGGATAGATGGCACCACTATTGTAGTTTTGACATCCAGATTTTCTACTTTTTTGATAGATTTTCCTAAAGTTTTCTTTTATAGAAACCTTCTCTGTGATATACTCTTTCGTTTAAGAAAAAAAATCAAGAATATCTGATAAGTAGTTCCAGAGTTTATCCTGTACACAGATTTTCATTTCACATTTATATGTGTAGTTAGATACCTTATTTATTTTGATTGTTTTGATAATGATATCAATTACATATTGAAAATTATGATATGGGCTGTCAGTTGATTCTTATAAATATCGAAACGGCAGTTCCCACTAATTCAAGGCCGTATGTCCCCGCTTTTTCAAATAGGCAATAACATTAAGATTTCGGAAAGTGTCGTATCCCTGATCGTACCCCACGAATTAGTTTGGTCGAAACGTCACGTGTCGGTTTCCCAAATAATATAATAATAATATATAATAATGATAGGCGGGGCGTGCAGAGAGTACTGTCGGTAAATCCGAAGATAAGGTTAGTATAGTGTTGCCGCCTTGAACCTGTGTAATTACTGGCATACATCAACGGCGGTACAATAGGTCCTCCAGCTCCGGTGCCAGGTACGATATTATTCAACGTCCGCGAATCTCGAAAACTGTGGCCCCGCAGTCTCCACTGGTAAATCGACCGAAATGCGCGAAAACCCTCCAAAACGATCGCCGTCCATTTAAATCTCCGCATCTCCACGCACCCACCGACCATACGCCATGGTCCATTGTTACAGTTTCGAATACTGCAAAATAATGCATTATACACGCACGCAAACAATGCGCGGGGTGCTGCAGTGTATATTCCATAAAATATTATTATTATTGTTATATACGTAGGTTTTGTAGTTATATGCGTGTAGGGTAGTTTGTTTCTGAATATTATATTATAATATAAATAATACATAATATAATAAATGAATTTGAAATAAAAGTTGTATGGGCACCTACGAAAATATGTGTTAGGTTATGTGAAAATATATAATATTATGTGAAAAATAAATTAACAACTCGTTTATTCTCATCAATCAGCGCCTGACAAAAGCATAATTCCTCTCTGTATATTATATATATTTATATAAAATATTAAAATGACTACTAACCACATTATGATAATTTACTGTATTCACAGAGTACGAATTTAAAATAATATTATTTCGTAGATTAGTAAAAACGATATGAAAATTATACGTCCCTTTGTGCTCGAGAGGCTTGATTATAAATTATAATTTAGTGTATATTTTATAATTTGTATATTATACTAAAATATGCAGTAACACTTTATTCATAATAATTTAAGTATATAAATTATATAATGTTGTAACAGTTTACATAATAATAATAATATATAATATATGATAGATAAGTCAAATAATAGCACGTAGAAACCTTCAAAAACAAAAATTAAAATACCTCAACTTGAATACAAATATTTTATCGCCGTATTACGCAAATAAATATGTCTTATACCTACTAATTTATCATTTTTTATATTTTACATCATGTTGTTAGTTAAAATTCCTATACGATTTTCCCTCACTTCTTAATATGGAAACAACATTATTATTGACATCATTCCAAATTAATTTTAAATTAAAATATATATTTCTATAATTAAACATTCAAATAAAAATACATAACATAACATTTGTGGTCGAAACGAACTTTTGGTATTTGTATTTTACAATAATTTTCTTAAAATACAATTCTCTTAAAAATAATTATTTAAATTTTGACTTTTAAAACTTTTGTATCGACCATTTTATTATGATTTTTTTAATAAGAAAATATTTGTGTTGTTTTATTTGAAATGTTGACTTAAAAAAATATCCATCTAATAAATATAATTTTTACATAGTATTTTATTGTTTTATTGGGGCTACGCGGCGTATACAATTATTATTATTGTATACAAGCCCTAAATAATATTATTTTTTCTTTCTTTTTATTCATTAGAACGCACAAAATATGTTTGTATTAATATATTTTCTTGGAAAAATATCTTTTCTTTTATAAACATTTTTTTTTTCGTGAATCTTATTCTGACAATTTTAATTACATTTTTTCAGGACCTTTGACAACCCACGTCTATTCTGTTATAAAAATAAAGAGAATATAATACAATAGGCATAGTATAGAAACTCCAGGTGGAGAATTCCATTTAAAACGTTTATAACGACGGCTTAACTTCAACGCAAGGTGTGCGATTATAATATATACCCATCTCTCTATACGTATGTATGTCGGTTTTATACTTATTATATTATATTACATATTTTTTGTATTTGTAGAATATCTTGTACTCGAATACATTTATTTATATATTAAAAAAAATGAATTTTTTTTCGAAGAGTCGTGTCGACGAAATCGGCGTTTTAAAATGTGGCCTATCCAAATCATGGTGATGCAGCCCACCAATCTCGATAAAAAGTAAACAGACATAATTACGTTTTTATCGTTCTATTGCTTCCTATAACCAAATATAATGCGTGTTTTGTATAGATGCTGCATAATATTATAGGCACCTTCCTGTATTGTTATAACAGGGCGCTAAACTCGTGAATCGTAGCTGCGAATAATATATGATATATGGGGAGGGGTCGTGCGGAAATTCAAAATCTGTGTATAACGACCAACGAGCGTCGAGCTCGCGCATCTGCAGGGATCGAGGACAATGACGTTTTTCGTTGCACGGTAAGACAATTACAAAATCCTGATTATTATTGGAAAATGCGCGAAGTGATCGATCAGATGACCCGTCCGAGTCTACAATCGAACCGAAAGGACCTCTTCTCAGATTGACAAATCTAAATGTATATAGGTACATGATAAAAATAATAACAATACTAAGATAATAATAAGATAATATACCTACAATACGCACTCCGCATAACACAGCAGCTGATGCGCGGCGTTTCAGGTGAAATACTGCTGGACCGTTTCGATTTCCATTATTATAAATTATATATTTTATAAAAGGTAGAATACGTCGGTTATATTTTGGAGTGGTTCTGATCTCTTTTCTCTCTAAATATCTCTCTCCCTCACACACACTATCCTCTTCATTTCCGCAATGTGAACTTTTATATTATACTCGTTGACCGTTATTATATAATATTATCATATCCTCAAGTGCATAATAATATAATAATATGCAGTATGATATTATATGCATCGATATGTACACCACTGTACAGTATACATATAATATACGAAATGTACACTGTACAGTATGCATATAATATATACCTATGTGACGTGTATATAATGTATATATAGAGACGAGACGCATATAATATTATGTGTAATAATATTATGACTGTTACAATTATAGCGCGGTGCCGCGTTTATAACGACGTGCGTTTCTTTTCCGTGCACTCAGAGAAGGCGTGTACGTTTTAATTTCTGACGGAAACACATCTGGACACACATACGGCTATCTGGCACACACAAAAGCGGATAAAAACGGCCAGACCAGTCTACTAAGACGGATTAATGTTTAAAAACAATATACATATATATATATAGGTACTAGACGATTCGCCAGGCATGCTCACCCATGTATTTTCCTTTAATATTCAATTTATTAAAATTATAATTATAATCTTTGATATTTTTCTATATACTTAAAGGCCATTTTTTCAAATTCTTGAGATTTTTGTCCTACTATGGGGACACAAATTTCTTTTTTTTTCAAATAAGAGCTACTCCCCTTTTTTATTGTAGGTACATTATTTTATGGATATATTTTCTTGAAAATTTTGCTGTACCCACTTCAAAATTTGAACAAGTCATTTTTCTGTGATTAAAATATTTATAATTTATAGTCCTTAAAAATTATTTTTCAAAAATATAAAACAGATGTTACATTGAATCTAATATTTATTAGAATTGGATTATTTTTACAAATAATGAATATTGATTATCTATAAATCACCATATTTCCTATATTACATCCCAACTTATTAGAATAATGTATACCTATTATCCTTAGTAGGTATATACAAAGTTGAATAACTTAAAAACTAATATGTCAACATTTTCAGAAAAATGATCTGCTAAATAATTTACAGTAGAAATGAGGTACTCTCATATGAAAATCAGTAGTTTGTATCTTCACATGACACTCATCTACAAACAGTCTCAAGAATTTAAAAATATTGTCTTTAAGAATATGTATAAACCAGGGACTGAAACCGAACCTAAAAAAACCGGTTCTGGAACCGGAACCTTTATTTTAATATAATAAAATACCGGAACCGAACCTGAATTTTTAAATTAAAAAGGTACTTTTAGGTTCAAAATTTAAAAAATTGTATTTATCATATTTAAAGGTATTACGGTTTTGTGTATAACCTATGTATCTATGATATATTATGAGTTTTCTAATATTTTCATACCTCAATTAACCTAACCTAACCTCAATTATACCCACATTCTGGATGACTATTTGAAATTATTATACTTTTTGGTACCGAAATTATCTGGAACCGGAACCTAAATTATTTGGAACCGGTACCTAAATTATTTGGAACCGATACCTTTATTTTTGTTTCATCAAAGAACTAGAACCGAACCGGAATCGTTTTTTTATTTTTGGAGAACCGGTACCGGAACCGATACCGATAAATTCAAAAGATTCCAGTCCCTGACTATAAACTAAAATAATTCAGATTTTATTATTTTGAATAAATTCATTGTTTAAGGAAATGAGGGTGAACATATATTGTGAATCACTCTGTTTGTCAAAGGTGTGCTTATTATAACTTATGGTCTATATGGAGGAGCCAAGATACCAACAATTGAAAACCGTAAATAAAATATAGTAATATACAAATAGGATATAATAGTAATATCCCCCACACCGCAGCACTTCTATTGAGCTATTTATGATATTTTTAAATCTCTTTAAACAATATAAACGTATACGGTTCAGCAAGACGGTAGTATATAATTGAATATATATATGTCTGTGTATATTTGAATGTAAAGGCACAAAAAAAAAATACAATATATACCTGAATACCTGATATCTATTATAATTGTGTACAAATCGAACCGAATAGAATATAGGTACCGGGTACACGGTACATATATATAATGGTTAAAATAGTGTCCGTCAGCGCAGGGGTTAGGGTAAAGAAGAACACCTCAATGGTATGACGTTTACAACAATACGACTTTGGTATTGTGATCATCAACGGACTTCGAAAAAGAATCTTTGAAAAGAAACGATATTCGTTTTTGGATATCGGTTTGAAACAGAAAAGACAACTACAAGACTCCCCGCGTTGTTTAAACACACGAGTTAAATGTAAAATACACAGAAATATATAAATATGTATGTACATAGTACATATGTACCTATAATAATGATATATATAATATCATATGCATGCTCCAAAAATCGGTCATTTAAATGTCCATGCGTATTTTTTCACAACGATTCTCCGTTCAAAATACAATACAAAATATATTATTATGTACCTCTACATATGAGGCTGTGCATTGGAAATATTGTGGAAAAAAACGTACATCCTTCGTTTTAATTCATTGAATTTGTTCGAATAATGCGTCTCCTCCCGAATACTGTATATCATATAATATCATTAAAATATTCATTTTAACAGCAAAGCGCTCTTTTTTTTTATTGCTATATATTATATTATATGTACATCGTTTACTTTTATGATGCATTTCGGGCAAATTCTACTTTTAGTTTCGTACCCACGATCTGTGGACAACAATGAATTACAAATTTCTGTCACTGCATGTGATGGTTTCGATTCTTCTTTATTATATATATTTTTTTTTCATCTCCATCTTTTCTGGGGATTAACTCGGTCCTCCGGGGGATTATGTTTTTCGGATTTTTACGACAGGCCAAACTCTACCGTTTTGGCGATTAACGATTTTAATATACAAAAGGTGGGAGTCCCGAGGACCAGCTGCGCACACCGCGAACAATAATTTTCGGCCAATACAATAGGCGGACATACCCGGGGATGGAAAATGATTGATCAAAAATCGTATAAAATGAGCAGAAAAAAAAAACCTGGAAAGAAAGAAAAGAAATCATATTATATTATATTATATATTTATATTACATGCGAGCAAAGAACAAACATATATAATAATATATACCGCGGTGTATATTATTCTGGTCCGGGCCCAGGCAGTATATTTCTCTTCTGCTTCTCGGCGATCGGGTGTGTTTTATTGCTCGAATTTTATATATGCGAACGACCGGAGTTTTAAAAATCATAAAATCCGTATCGCGTGTACTTAAAACCGAAGCGGTTTTTATTTATGTCGCGAAGGGGGACGGAAAAAAAAGAGGAAAAGAGAAGGAAAAAATGTGTACTATAAATTTCACCTTCCGACGACCAGGTGCAGCAACGCGCGTTGGAATCCCTTTGACTTTAATGCCCATTATGTCCTTCGCCGTGGGACGCGTCCTCCGCCTGCATATCCACGCACGCCCCCTCCAGAGCATCGTCACTTGTATAACATACATAATGTACGGTATAATTAGTTTTTTCTCGGTCACCCGACGACGATGACGGTTCGGCGTTTATTCCTGCACGCAAACACGAATCCGATTGTCAGTCGGACCCTGAATACCTGATCTCTTGCGGCGCGCGCGTCGTAAACACAAACGCACACACACGTCTAACCTACCTATATACTACCCGTAAAATATATTACATATATTTGTGTCCGATTTTCCGTACGTCACCACGGGTTCCACGCTTCCAGCATCCACCCTTCATCGTTCCAACCCTCAACGCACGCCCGCCCTAACGATCGCCGTTAAATCCTTTCGGACATGATCGGTTCCGAACGAATTCCATTAAAGAAAAAAAAACTGGTTTTTAAACATCACCGTGTATACACGTAATATTCGTGTAGTCATCGTCACCAGAGTCGTTCATTATTCAATCCAGTGCTTGAGTTAAGGGAGAAACGAAAGGGACGAAATCCCTCTTATTAAAAGAATAACTATTTGAGCACACCCATTCCAGTTATATCTTAAACAATAAGAAATTTACATCTTCAGGTAGGCATGCATATTTTTTTTTACATTACAACCCCTATTCTATTTTTTTTTCAATTCAAGGGCTGACACAATATGCATTTAGATTTCATCGCACTGCCTAATGTAACCTACTTTAATTCTACGTACATTATATCTCGTACACCTGTAGTAGGTGTCCGTAAAAGCTTACGGTCAGGAATTATGTGAAGTGGCGTGGGTGCGAAACGAAAACGGATAAGTACAAGCGCCATCAACGTATTTCGTGTGCGTAATATCACGTGCTATATTCTCGGCAAGTGCACTGCAACGAAGTCGAAAAGAACGACGAACCAAACGAAATGTCGTAAACATGTAATATATTATGTACCTGCAGCGTACCTATAATACGTGTAGCTAAGACTGTGTGGAGAGATCGAAAACGGAAAGAAGAGACGCACGACCCGCCGGGTCACGCTTAAAATACATTTAATATTTACCATCCACTTTTGAGGAATCGCATCTATGTACAGTCACCCAATACCCATTCCTTGTACCCATATATACACGCATATTATAGTGTTTACGCAGAGACTTGCGACGTTATATAGGTACCCTTTTTCGTTTAGTCATCGGACGCCGGCTGATGTTATCTAAAACGAATTGAAATTAAATAATAACGTTCAGTGTATTATTATAATACATTATATTGCCCGTCGCTACAAACACGAAACAATTAACCATCGTCTGCAACACGTTTGTACAAATGGAAACTGTCGATATAGTATACGTTATATTATCATGCCATTAAATATATAGATTATTGGTATATTATGTGTATATAACGTATAAAATATAACGCGCCTAACATAATACTTGTATTTCACTGGTTTGTGTATAAACAAAATATTTTTAAATGAACGTAAAATGAATAGGACCGATCGTACTAAAAACGTTTTATTATTATTAGTATTTTATTTTTTAACGACCCTTGATAATACGACGCTGTAATTTGTAAATTAAATTTGTTACGTATACATTTTTTGATACATTTCCGGCTTACATAACATTTGTTTTCAACAATCCTTTCTATACAGACAACAATAATCAACTTAATTCATCGTTAGAAAATACAGTTATAATTTTAGATATTCGTTATATTATTATTATACTGAAATACATGGCCGTTCAAAGTGAAATGAATTAAGTAATTCACATATTATACACAATATGTACTTTATTCCGGTCTATCGGTGTACATAATATTATAATATGTATTACACTATTACAATGGAATATTACATAATGATAAATGTAATGAAACGTGAATAAATTCAATTATTTTTAGTATACTTTTAAGTTTTAAATAATTATTAATAAAAAAAATATGTGTAAATTAAACAAATAACGTGAATAAATTATGATATTATTTTTGTCAATAGGTACAAGATGTATAAATAATATAATAATATGTATAACCGCAAATGGCTCCTCGCACATGACGTCACGAATGGGCGTGACTCATACGCAGAATATTATATTTTATTATTATTATATTGTTCCCCGCACAAATACGTAAAAAAAATTATACATAATCCCATTAAACTATAATAAAATAAATTAATTTTCGTTTTTAACACGTTCGAATTTATCACTCGTTTTATCGACATAATACAAAACCAATATATATATATATGCACGGTAAAGTTATACGCGCGCGTGTTACATAATAGTATATCGTCTATAATATTACAATATGTACATAGTACACCAATATCGTTTTGTTTGTTTTGAACCCTTTGTGATATCGAATAACCCGACCCGAGCGGTCTGTGTAATATTCTAATGAGCCGAAACGCGTTTCCGTAAAAAAAGTATCGACTCGACTATAATACGTGTGTAAAGAGCGGAAAAAAACGAACTGTGAACACAAAAAAAAGAACGGGCCGCAGGGTTTGTATTTTTTTTTTTTTTAATAAATCAAAGTAAAATTGATAACAATATGATCACAATAATATATTATCATTCTAAGCGTTTGAAACTTAACGTATAATACATCTACTATATACATATTATACGAGTGTACATATTACGTTCGGTCCAATAACGATATGCGTCACGGGCATATATGCATATACAATAGGTATGTGTGTGCGTGTGTATAACTCGCATAAAAATATAATCCAATGGATTTGGGTGGAAATGAGCAAATAGTTCAAAGGGTCTATCCTCCCCTTCACTCTTTCTCTCTCTATCTATATAATATATATATAGTCGTGTAGATATAAACATACACCATCATGGTTCACGGCGTCGTCGCCCGACCCACCCTTGTCTTTTCACGCGCAGCGCTCGTATATACATTTTATATAATAATATATTATTATATTGTATTGTAATTCACGAACTTTTCGAAATGTCAACGATTTAAGTAATCATATTTTAATATTTTACTAGAAAAAAGAAGAAGAAAACAGTTTTCTGTTTGCAGTCCATATAATATATATAGTGTGGTGTTATTTTCGATATACATAAATCAAAAACCTTACATATATTATATATTATATACATATATATACATATATATATACGCGCGCGCATGCACCGGTGTCAATAAAAACTGTAACTTGTAATATACAATGTGCCTTTGTTACGATATAATATTGTATAGTTTTACTCCGAACACTCGACGTCGAATATAATATTGTCGTCCGTGAGTACATTGTTTTCTATAAGGTCGTGTAAGATTCGCGTATCTACATTATAGTACATGATATACACGCGCGTATAATTATGTAGGTATAGTACCTATATATATATAGTTAAGGTATTATAGGTATATTAAACATGGACATGGGTAGGTAGTTGGTATCTGGTATAATACATGCGTATATAGCCGTTTAATCGAAATAAGTTTCCCTTTTAAATTTTAATTCATAAATAATGTACCGACTTGCCATTTTTAATTCGTTTGCGGTAACGGTTTATCCGGCTATAAAAATCGCTTACGCGCGAGTAGATATATTTTATAGACAGTATTATACATATTAGCGTATATAACAATAATACAATTGCAGTGTTCCGTGCGAGAAACGATTTAAGTTTTAAACGAAAATCTCATGCAATTGGGACAAAAACGAAAATGCAACGGGAAACTATGGGAAAAATGGCGATACCCTTGGCAATTTGGATAAGTGACTATATATAGGCACTACATATTATATTTTATGTTTTGTCAGAAAGTACGACGGCTGACAACAATTATTATTGTACGGCGTTTATTGTTTTCAACCGATTTTACCCTTATTACAACAAGTATAGAAATATGACATATTTTAGGTACCTATACAAATAATTAATATCCAGCTGATGAAGTCTTTATCAGTCTATACACTCTATGCCTGTAGGCTATAGTTATTACGTATTACCTATATGTCTATTGGCTATTGATTTGTCAAAATAATAAACATCAATATCGAAAACAACTATTTTCCTTTTCTTTGATAGGTATTATCTATGTAGGTATATATTACCTACTCAGTTACCTATAGGTATAATTATAGATAACTATATAATTTAAAGAATCGAAATGTATATACTATATTTTTAGTCTCAGTATTGCGTGGTTATAGAATGGTATAGGTAGTGTTATTTTTTTTTTTAACTTTTCGAAAATCAATAATCGAGTTGGTAATTCGAGCGCACGGTAGGACAAACTCGAAACTGTAGTAGTGTTTTATATTTTAATAACCAGTAAATGTCACGCATCTATAGTACAATAAGGGACAAAATAATTTTTGACATACGGGAAAAATAAATTAACAAAACATGTTATTTTAAACATTCAACACATACTCACTACCTGGTGTGCATCGTGCGTGTACATGGCCGGATGACAGAGATTTCAAACATGCATCCTTATATAATATAAGTAGGATAATAATGATAATAATAACAAAGATCGTTGCGGGGGGACGTTCTGCCGCGGTGATGATGGTATGCGTACGCGTGGAGGAGGCAAGTCTGTACACTCGGTCGCAGGTGAGTGTTAAAAAACAGTCGTCGGACATGACTCGATTGGCAAACGTATTGAATGAAAATCTGATTTAATAAACGCGAATATAATACGCGTGTTATATACGAATACTCGTACGTGTATAATGACAAAATGAGACCTATACCTATATATGTATATATAATAATGATAATATTATGTGTGTGGAAAAACGTGAGACCGCGACGAGAATAGTATGTGTGTGTGTGCGGAAGACAATGCGACAGGCAAACCGTCATCTGCACCGGGCTTTGGCACCGAAGAATGCTGTGCCGCCGTCGTCGACGCGGCGTAATGAATGGGAACAATCATCGATCCTCTGGGTTTATCGGCTAATTATATAAAGGGTTATCGTTTCTCGATCGCGCGAAATTCACGAGGAAAAAATCCGCTTTTCCTCTCACGCACATAAACGCATCAATATAATACCCGTACGACGCACAGCGTATATAGTCATATAATATACATTAAAAGCCGCGGGTATACGCATTATTATATAGGCGTGCGTGTATATATATATATATATGGGTATATACCTAGATTACAATATAATATACTACTTATAACCGGGTACATACGGTTAACGCGCGTCTATAAGTTCCTGCAGTTTACATTATATATGTTACCCATAACCAGGTGTACGAACCTGCAGTCGTGCCGGCACCTCGGCTCTGTCCCGCTCTAGTAGTAATTTCCGTCAGAGATCATATATACCTATAGACACATAGGTATAATAAATGTTATGTCCGTGGAGTGCAACCATCGTGCAGGACTTCTGCCAGAACTAGAAAATCGCGAGACGCAATTTAAAACGTCCAAACCAGATAGGTGCAATATTTATTATTATATACCTATAATATGTTTGATTCCGTTGTATACGCTCAATTATAACAATTTATACACGCGTCTATAACCATATATAGGACTTACTACACACTCAAAATTCGTTTTTAAAATATACGTCTTGGGTGAGTTGATCAGCACTTCCGTCCCAATAGTCTTGTAGGGATTTTAATAATATCTATCGTATAATATTTTACGTTAGGTATATTGTAATGTACGACAAAATCATATTGTTTAATGTATGTAATAATATTAGTAATAATAATAGTACTTCTATAATATAATATACAGGTTCAAGACTCTTGAAGTTGTGGGGCATAATAATATTATACATATAAATCGTTATAAATAATTACTAAGGTAACATGAACATTTTCACCGTGAAACAAAGTACAGATAGTTTATAACATGTAGGTATGTAGCTATATAGCATTATAGCTATAAAGGATAATTATTATTCATTAATCATTAGAGTTCGTTTTAATCCAATATTATCACGCGATGCAATTAAAATCGGTACATTATTGTAACGTTAATATATGCATAAAGAGAGAGTATACTGAAATCGTTTCATGTTTTCAGCCATTACCTTCATTTTAGCAATTAAAAATAAAATGGATTTATTTCAATAAAAGATATTTTACATTGCCCGTAACGCGGAAGGTAGTTACTGGTTCTACTTACTCCAAATAATAGTTGACTCACTGCTGTAAGCCTGTAAACCTACATAAGTACTTAGTACAGTAGGTACATATATTAGTTTTATTTAATTTTTTTTTTAAATAAACTTGATGGACATTTAATTTGATTCATATCGATCCCGTTCTTCGCAGACTTAAACCATGTAATATATTTTAAGAGAGATTTTAATTTATTTTTTCGCCATTACTTTTTAAAATAACCTTTTAAACAAAAAAAAAATGGCAATCTAGAGAATACAACTGAAACTTCTCCGTTTTAATGAATTTAAAACTAATGAAAAAGGAGAAAAGTTTTATGTAAATAATGAAAATGTTAAAAAGTTAATATTTATGAATACAGCAGTTCGTACTCAAAAGTTAATAAAAATAATAATAATTTAAATTGAACGAACCTTGAGAGTATAATCATAAAAAAAAATTACGTAGGAACCGTAATAACAAGAAAGTCCATTTATTCGACGAACGCTAAGGTACCTACAAGCTATACCTACAACATCGCATGAATATTACGCCTTTATAATAATGTGTACATGTACAAGGCGAGACGATAAAAAATTATTCGTCAAATCGATGTTCTAATGGTTTTGGAATTAAAAAATAATAAGATCATTTAAAATAAAAAAACCCGAAATCCCGAAAATTACCGAATTAATTAATAGCAGCGTAGGCATATAGTAATAACAATATAACGTACCTTTAATTTATACATATACGTATATAGGTACCTTACTTGGAAAAATATAATAAAAATTAACTCGTAAGCGAGACATTAAAGTACGCGTATCTATAGGTAATAATAATATTATCTACACTTTGTTTATTACAATATATTGATAAATAATAACATATGCACGTAGTATATATATATAGGTGCATTCAGGCATTCAGCACCGATACCCACGCACGATGGACCTACAGCGAGCCATAGGTAGATAAATGTAGATTTCAGTACAAAAACGGTCACGGGCTGGGCAACGCGTATATTATAATATAGTTTTTAATAGTTATAATAATAATGATGAATATAATGATAATGGTAATGCATATATAATATTATTATCGTCAGCTCTTACGCTCCCTATAGCTAAGGCTAGGCGTATATTATACACATACCGTCGACACAATCGCTCCAGTATATATAGGTATTCTAATGTGCACTAGAACACGTTCGTTTAAGCGCCACCCCTGTAATTATTATCAATTCCGAATATTCTATTTTGAGTGTGTTTTAAATCACATTTAATTACTGAAATTAAAAAGCACACGGACAAATGATTAACCGGATATTCCACTATTCAATGTCTCGAAACAATGATAGCAATAATTATCCGTAATTCGTCCGGTGCGATAATTAGCCGTTTGCACTTTTATACGAACGCGCTTATATAATGTGTACGCTATATATAAGAAGAAGGAAAAAAACGTGATCGAGTCCGCCTTTATTTCCAGGGAGAAACGACGATAATTATTATTCCAAAAAAATAAACAGCCGAAGTATAAAAATATAATAATAATAGGTGATTATTATTACACGACCACGACGGCGGCCGATCGGAGCACAATAAAAATAATTTTTGGAGCATCGATCGGTTAGAAGTCTTTGCATACCTACAACACATATACTCACTCTATACCTACGAACATACGACGAGGGAATTATATTATATTGTAGTCGTGTCGTGTATATATATATACACAGCATTATATTAGCATATATGCTATTACACATACCCTCTGGCTCTAATTATCCTAGAATCTTTACTTTATAGGTATAATATATTCTAAATACGTGGATATCATATATGTATTCCAATCAATTATATAATAATAAATACTCTTCTGTAACGCACGCGCACGTTTGACTTAGGTATACAAATTATTCAAATCGATACATCCGACGGGCGGATGGACGAGTACCTGTCTATGGAACATAATATAGTAGCATAGGAAGTATACCCTAATACCAACTACAGGCCAACGACACTGTGTTGATTATGGTTGAGCTTGAGTCAGATGATTGTGGCCTTGAGCCCTAGAACATGATGTTTCCTACCACGGTGGTGTGTGTAAACGTTACCGTAACTCGGGTAAGCAAACATGATATACCTACTTCAGGTGGTGCGAAGGCTCGTCTCCATATTATAATATGTTCCTCAGACTTCAGATCACAGGTGAACGAAAACCCGATCAGCTGATCGAATGGCACATATAATATATTATACTAACTAATTATCCTAGCTTAATCATACTAAGCTTGATATCGGTATTTTGCTATACCTTTGTTACCTAATGTGTTATAGGTATATTATAACGATCGTATCGTTTGGGGGGTCCTAAGTCGTGTTCGTTTGGCGATGTGACGAAGAGATGGTAAACGAAAAGCGGTGAGTAGTAACCTAATTTCTTTTTCGTTCAAAAAAACGATATTATATACACCATATTATCATGTTTTTGCGATTCTCCATTTGTCTCCGCGAATTATCGTCAGTTGACTGAAATATAACGCGACACGAAGAAAACCGTTTAAAATCGGACAAAACCTCTAAACGACGACGCTTATTTGATAAACGCTTTAGACTAATTGAAAAACACATACGAAAACGTAATTATGTGTATCGAATTCTCCATCCGAATGACGGCTATTGCTGCTGCTTCAGGCTGCAGGTATATTATATACATCATTGGCCTGTTTAACTCTTTGTTTGTCGGTCTCGAAAACACTAAACATTGGAACCCGACCCACAGTCGTCGGTGTAAATCCCTCGTTATCTGTTTCGTACAACACAATAATATTATTTTACTTTGTTGTTCGCGCTGCACTATAAGACTCGAACGAGCGTTTTTGTATTATGATATCTTTAATTATTATACTATACTCGTCGAATTCGGTGGGATGCAGGAAAAAGCATCAACAATACAGGCGCGTGTCGTCTGAATATCTCGACGAAAAAATAGAATTTTTGTATTCCCGTACGTCGGCCGCCCGTCGCTGGCGCTGAACCGATAAATGTATAATAGTTATGTTTTCAAACACCAATACGCCGACCGTAAATCATTGGAAGGGTATAATATATATATGGTATACCTTAACAGCGGGCAGCGCTGCACATATGGTATATATAACGGTTACTTAAACTCGTATATTATTGTAAAAGTCTGAATCTCGGTGAGGAAATCAGCACCGCGTCAATGCTCAATATAGTATTATACTATTATGTCATTTTATCCATATAGGTACCTAATAATAATAATAATGCACAATACTGTGAGCGGTCGGTTAGAGGATCGGTCGGGATTAATCTGAGATCCTGTGAAGTGTACACGTATGTCGTCCGAATATTGTTGGGCTGCCAAAACTAACGTCCAATATATCATTATTATATATATTTATCATTTAAGTAACAAAATCGTCCCGCACTTGTGGCGCATAAGTATATATATATATAATGTTATAATGTGTGTATGTACTTTATGTTATACAGTATGACATGTTACGTTATAATAATAATATATATTATAATACTGTGTTGACCGCGCACGTGTGTGTGTGTGTGTGTGAGAGTACTGCACGTTGCGTAACACTTGTATAATACGCGCGTATAATAGACGCTCCAGAAATTGTCAGCTATAAAAATGCCACGAAACCCCACGGTTTCTAACTGTAAAACGATCAGACAATGGGATGGTTCAGATTATCGGATCGAACGGGTCTCCGTCGTATATAAATATAATAATATAATACATATATATATTATATACAGCGTATAAATAGGTACACACAAGCGTGGGATCCATGGGTGTTTCAGCAAACGGGGAATCTGGCAGGCTTTAAACACATAATAATATAATATGTATTATTTTTATTCACTTATAAGTTATATTATGTAGTACAATATTATATATTATAAGAGATACATCCCGCAGACATGGCAGCAAGCGGTCAAACGATTTTTTTTGTTGCCATTTTTTCGTTATACGCACACACATACACACACCTACATATTACGGCTATATTGGCATACGGTTCGTCATAAATTGAACTTATTATATTATATGTAGACACGGCCGAGTGGAATAATATACTTTCAAACGCGATTTAATTTTCATAAAATATAATTCAATATTCCGCGCTACGCCGCAACGTGCACGTACGTCGTTACACCGAGACCATTCGCTAATTAAAAAATGACGAAACCGACGATTAGATATCGATATGATATATACAATTATAAGCTGCAGATAGGTAAGAGATAATACTATAATCATGTTAATCGTCGCGGCCGATTAATTGAATAAGAGAACGGGAGAATTTGTTGCAGTAACGACGGCGAGAACCGAATTTTTCCAGTGTTGCCTGTTGTGTATTCAAATATTTAAACAGTATCGTTAACCAAATTGTCGACATGCAAGATATTAAAACAAAAAAAAACGGTTTAGAGACACCGGACTAAATTATTAAGGATCGTCGGTAACAAAATACGATAGGTATATCTAAGAAAAAAAGTAATCAGACGCATTGTAGGTTACTTTACAAATGTAGTTTAAATGACCAGATGGGTCCCATGGATTTCACCGGCGATAATAACTGTCGGTTGGGATAATGGCTGCCGCTTTTCCCTGAAAATTTCAACCGAAACTATGTAATATATTATATTATAGCTATAAATAGTAGCTGTTAAACTGTTAGAGTGTTACGTTTAGTCGACACAACAGTATTATACTCGTACACACATTTTTTACGGAAAATAATTCAGAAATTTACAAAATATTTGAAAAATTCTGTTCACGAAACACAAATATTTACACGTTTTTCCTAACGTAAACATTTCTAAACATCCATACAGAGGTACTTGAATACTTAGGTCTTAAGCTACTCACGATAATTCGTCTCGGTCAGTCATTCGACCTCCCGGCCGGAGATCAAAAATGTGACCCCGTTAATGATGGCATTCCTGTTACTTAGCTTTAGCATACCAATCAATTCAATAAAATATATAACGTGTTATCCTAGCGCACTGACTATTTAAAGTTTTCAAATTTTTAATTCTATGAGTACACAACATGCGAATAAAAATTAATTTAGTACGACTTATTATTAATTTAATTTTTCAGTTTTCAATGAAACTAATTTCCAAATAAACTATAAATCTATTAAGTAGTATATTCTATACCCAGTATGTATATTCTAAGAAAAATTAAATGGAATATTATCTATATTTTAACTCAAACGACAAATAATATTCACATAAATTACAGTGACACGTTTCCTTCTAATACAATTGTTATCAAAATAATATATAACCTCTGATAAATCAGATATTTTAAAGACAGATGTTGGAATAAATATAATTTAATACAAAACTATAAGGAATAACTGAGTCAAAGTAAAAAAAACATCGAATGTACCAAGAGAGATATTACCGATAGCTACCGTAAACATTTCTCGGCAATAAAAATAACTTAATATATTAGGTACTTATATAATTCATATTTTATAATCGGTACGAGTTTATTACTCATTTTTTAAAACTGATGAATATATGACAATACATTATTGTACCTACCTATATGGATTTTGAAACGACATATTAAAAATGTGGATGGTAAAAATGTAAGTTAGTTAAAAGAATCTTACATAGAACTTTATCTCAAAGTGCATATATTTTGGCAGATGTCTAGCGCATGAAAGCCTCTTATTGATCCACACTTGTTATACGAATGCACCGATGACCCTTATCAATGATGAAAGACGCAGTATTTATGCACTTATATATACAGAATACCAATGCATATACTTATTATATAGACATACGGACCACTGTAGGTCGATTAACCGTGTGCGGTCCAAATTTAAGTTTCTTTTGTGTTTATGTCAGCTGGTCAGGAAGTGTTGGTGGTACAACCCGAGTTCTCAGAAAAAGTGGGATATTTGACGGGGGTGGGGGGGGGGACGTGGTTTGAAATTTGGATACTCCGGGGTTTCCGAATTGGCTCAATGCCAAAAATCTAACGTCCGATTTTATTTAAAAGCATACAACTCAATCAGTTTCCATTGGTGTTATTTCATCATATAATATTATACGATTATTATGATGTGGTCATCCTTTCATGTATATAATATAATGTGCATAAAATATTCATTACCCAACGATTTTATAATTTTTTTTAGTCTCTTATTAATTTCAACGTTGACAAGTTTTTTAGTATTTAAAAACTTTATTAATATAGCATAAACATGTCCATTGAAACTAAAGACAGTTTTGAGGTCTTTTAAAATATAATGAAACACTTTTTGGACGTAGACGAGATAACTAGAACAAAAAGGATTTAAGTACCTACCTGAGTTTTTTTTAATAGCTTTACGTTTATTTGTAATCAATATTTAATAATTAGTACTAACAATACTGGTACACACTGATATATTTAAGATAATACGGTCACAGGTTTATTTTAACATATATTTATGCAGTTGTTTTATCTTTGAGTAAAGGACGGAAAATCAAGTAGTAAGACTGCAGATATGTCAATAACACATATTTCTACACTACCACACATCTTCATCTTTAGGTATAACAAAGACTTATTGTATTTAAGTTAGCAATATAAATATTCTATTAACTCACTCGTAAATTGATTTTGAAATGGATAATTAGTTAAAATTGTAAGCAATATAAGACTTATTAGGGAAGATTCTATCTATAATAAATGATTAATTTATTCTTACTAATATTACATGTAGGTTCCTACGTAGATTAATTAATCATATTACAAAACTGTATTTTTTAAAAAAAATTATAATTGCTGGTCTGTGAAAAAAACAATTTTTTTCGACAATTTCATACATTTTGTTTTCTATAAATAAATAGCTATGCACGTCGCTCGTGCTTTCGTAACAAGCGTATCGGTGTCCAAATTACATGTACAATATATTATATTCACACCGATAAATATTTTTAAAATGTTATAACAAATTTTGAAACCAAAAAGCGTGTCGTGTTTATATAATAGTTAGAGAAGATGAAAAAGCCCAAGGGAAGGGGGAATCTCTCCCTGCCTTGCAGATAATCATCACTGTAGCGAGCCGCTGTCACATTTTATTATATACCTTCGTCTGACCTATACCATTTATCGTGAAGACAAATATCATTAAACTTTATAAAATTGACGTTAATGAATTAAAATACTAACCATTACCTATTGCTAAAAAGTCAAACGCTGGTATAATTATGTTGGGTAACGATCGTTTCTATTTGTAATTATTTCGGTCACACGACTATTACGTCATCGTTGATTATAAATGCTATATATTATATTGTTTATAATCAATGCCCGTAGATATATAATCTTTAATAAATATATATATATATAAATACATATCTGCGTATTATGGCCGACGGAGTTCTTTCGACACCGCAATAAATGTGCAAAAACGATTATTATTATCAAGCCAAGCTTAAGTGCATTATTCCGTATTCGTATTTCTCGCAGGCAGAGACGTACCTATTCAGAATTTTCACGACCCGATATTAATTATTTTGCTACCCCCATACGTATTAAGACAAGCAATGGTATTCGAGTATTTGTTGACTAATTCTGGGTCGTCCCTATAGACCCATTTGTCTGGGGGCAAAAAATTAGATATAAGCTCTGCAGTCTTTCTATTGTTACTAATGTATAATTAAATTTTTAATTGTGTTTTATAAAATATATATATTTTTTTTTAAGATGATGTCGCATCCACGTGTGTTATCTCTGTCTTACTAATGCATATCATAACACATTTTAGGTTTAGAATAATTTTACTTAGTAACTAATATTTTACTCTGTTATTTTCAATATTATAGTGAAATGACGTATGACTGCAATTCAAACATTTTTCAAAATGTACAATTTTAAAATGCTCATAACTTGTGTTAAAATTATATTAATATTAATTTTATCAGAACAGTTCAGTTATAGAAAACTTAAACAATAAAAAAACTAGGACACACTTTTAAAAAGTTCAAGGTATTGGAGTGGACGACTAGCAAAATCGCCCCCACCCCCCTGAAGACATCCCTGGAATATAATAGTTGAGCATAGCTACGGATTTTCAAAATATACCGTGTATCAATGTACAAATTAGTTTTATCAAAATTACAATGTTCTATTCAAATATGTTCTGTCAAAAATCTTCAGTATGGTTTCCAAAAATATGCGGCATTAAAATATTGTTTTTTTTTCGGCCATCAGCCGAGTACCGTCACAAACAACAATATATTTTCAGCTTGGATTCAATTAATGGTAGTTTTTTTGGGGTTTCTGTATTTCACGCCGACGTTAATAAAATAATGATAATAATTAAAAATCACTAATATACAATACTTATGACTTTTGCAGTAACTTTCATAGACCATATGCCTAGAAATATTATTTTTATTTTCTTGTAATTTCGGAGGGGGCTACTCTTCCTGGTACCTCCTTCCTTCTAGCTATTTCACCGATACTAATACATACTATCGTGTAGTATCGTGATTACATGTAATTTTGTTATAAAATGTTAGGTACAAGTCAAATCAACTTTTTAATATTTTAATAAACTTGCATATCATTTGTAAAACTATAATATAGATAATAAAACATAAAAATTTGTATGCTTATCATGTAAAAAAAAAGTACAGCTAGAACCTAGAATGCTAGATGACTGTCATCTACTTATTCTGTCATAACTATATGATGCAAATATTTATGTCACAATTTCAACCCACACGTGTCGTTATCGTACTGCAGTAGACTAAATACAATCTTCGAGTTGAAAACAAAATTATAAAACCCATTTCCATTAATGGCAGCAAGCCATTTAAATACAACCCTGATAAACCCCCAAACTTCTATTGCATATGTCATTTGAATATGGCACATAGCGAATACCTAGTCTAATTGTGGACCGTCCAATATAATATTGTTGCGAAAAAAGGAAAACGGCTATATACCGCACGTGATCTTAATATTATAATAAGATCGTATATAATAATACTTGAGTTTACACGTTATTATTATTACTTATTATAATATTTTATACTATCATCATCGCGGTCGTTGTTTCTCGTCCGTATTTAAAGCCCAACGGCGACGTGTTCGCACCGATTCGTCTTCGAAAACGTATAAAAAATAAAAACAACCGATCATTTACACGTATATAGGTACTGTTTATACAATTTATATATTATAACGCAATAACGATATAATATATTATAATATTACATATATATATATATATATCAAAATATAATAGCATAAAACCCTGTTGGCGTCGGGAATTCGAATAAGCGATGGCGATGGTGTCGGCGGATGAAGAGTAGGAGGTGGAGGAGGATGAGGTAGATAAGACGTGATCTGGTTTTACTCGGACCACGTACACCGCGTATACCAGAGTATTTAACTTGAATTATTGCCCGCGGAAGGACGTCCGGACCGACTGACCGAAGCGGGGGCGGGGAGACGCCGCAAAGGTCCGAAATTTCGTGTTCGCGTGTTAGCGCCCGCACACATTAAACGCGGCGGACCGGTCGAAATTAAAAACGTGCCTCGTACACTCCGCTTTTAAAAACGGGATCCATTTTTATTAAACTCGCATCGGAGTCGTTATCCGCCGCCGTTACCATTATTATTAGTATCATTGTATGTGTTGTTTAGTGCGTTGCTGGTGGCGGCACACATTACCACGCCAGGCGCTGTACTGCACGACCGTTAACGGTCGTAAAATGATAAAAATTCTCCACCACCAACAATATATAATATAAAATAATTTAGACGAGCCACCTATAGTCTTCCCGCAGAACCGAAGAGACGAGACCCCGAAAACGGGTCTTCTCGTTATGGCGACCCTCCGCCGTGATGTAGACCACCAAAAACCAAAAAAATAAGGCGCTTTTGCCGTCCATCTCCATAATTGTACACGATCCAAATATGAAACGGTCAATCGTGGATCGCGATTATATTATAACGCAATCCTTTTACGGCGTCAGCGGTGAGTCCCCGAATGTTTATGCATATAATATTCGGGTATTTCGATTTCTTCCGTTCAATCGATCCCGAATTTTCTATTTCCCGGAGTAGTGTAGTCCGTATAAGTGCGGTAACAACGAAATGCAATCAAATTTAGAGCAAACGTTCACTGAAGTATATTATGAATAATACCTACGTAGGTATACCTAATGCGTTTCTGAACAAAACGCTAATTAAACAGTCGAAAGTTATGATGCTTATAATGGTACCTACGTAATAATGTAAATTATAAAAAGATAAACCGTTGTCCGAGACTTATTGCTTTTTACGCCGGCGGCCCGTGACTGTCGTTCTCGGAAACGTAGTTTTGCATTCGTCGTGTGGTAGGCAGCAGTTTTATTATTTTACAATCGCATATTATATGAGTGCGACCGGGTGGCGGACGAACGTCTCTCGGATATAAACCATAATACCATAGCTGGTAGTATACAATATTATTATTCGAGAAAAATCCGAGTCCAGCCTGGTCTATAAAGACGGCGAAATCTCTCCAAAAGTCCGTGTCCTGTAGACGTGATTTAATGAAAACTGGTTTCCGAGCGCCTTACGAACAGTATATTATAACTACATAATATTATTATTATTATTGTAATACTGCGGTGGTATTACAATATATTATAACGTCATCCGACGATATCATATATGACTATTATGTATGGTGTGATAGTGTATTGTCCGGTCTTCGTGAAATAATACAGGTAATAACATATAAGAATAATTATTAATTACTATACAATTATATTTTCGCATTTGATGAAAATGTATTCTGTTTTCCAAAGATCAATCATTTTTAGAACGTTTGAATTTGCGCGTGGACATGAGCGATAAATATTTAACACATAATACAGTATCACCATAACCGTACCCCGAAGCTATACATTTTACATAATACAATATGTATTATATTATATCCTGATATACGCGATAAAATGTTATAATATTATTAAATTTTGGATACAACGCGTTAACATAAATTTATCGAACAGATGGTATAATATAATTTTATACTATATACCCCCGATGTTAATGATATTATATTTTAATGAATCGAATGAACGGAATATTATCAAGAGTTCCGGAAACTGAAATATGCCCACAAAAAAAGAAGAAAAAAAACCACCCCAACCCCACACGAACAATGGACGGCATTCAGACTTGAGACGCGTATAACGTTATTTAGGTCAGCGTATAGTATAATAATAGTCGTCTTAAAAGATCGAGAATACCTCAAATGATGAATATAATATATTTTATATAATGTATGTATACGCGCATGCTGCTAAACAGCTGTTACAAATATTATATATTATATATTATTATTGTTTCGAAACCGCAGTCGAACCATATACAGTAAAAAAACTGTTATAAATATACGTACTCGTAGATCAAAACTTATACAGTTTATATTAATTTATTACAATGCAATGATTTATACGGATTGTTTTTCACGACCCGAGCAAAAGGACTGCTTAAAACTTGTCTCTATTTTACTACCATCACACCACACACCGAAATGCATTTCCCCGTCGTGTGTTGTCGCTGATACGCTTGCGAGTGTGTGCTGGCAAACTATAAATTATTATTATTGTTATTAGTCGTTACCTATGATATTATATTCGTACCTACACATAAGAGAACGTGCATATAACGTGTATTATATATGACGTAGTCTCTGTCATACACGTGGACAACATAGCAAATTCGCAATCATCAATTCCGATCATTGTAGTGTGCTGTTAAATTAAATATCAGAATGAATATTGACCTGTAATCAGACGTCTTAAAGGTAAGTGTTCTCTAGTTTGTTTTTTGCAATGTTATAATAATTTTTAAGCTAGTTTTTTGTAAATGTGTAATCTAAACTAATCTTAAATTTTAATATTTGACACGGTCATAACTTGCGCTCAAAAGCTAAAATATCGTGAAAAAACAACGAGAGGTCACTGCACATATTGTTCTTGCCTTTAAGTTTGATAATAGGTGAATTTACTATAATATTTGAGCTAACAACACAAAATTAGAACTACTAAACGTGAGTTTTGGTAGTTTGGAACCTATGTTATAAGACGCCCGTTCTTATAATACACATTATATACAGCACAAACGAGTAACTGGCCGTGTCTTACCGTGAACCGCGATATATAGAAAGGTGTACGGTATATATATACGTAGGTATACACGCATCTGACCCTATTCGATGGTATTAATTATTATTGTGTTGTTCGCCAGACAAGTTTTAGTAATGTATTTTTTTGACATTTCGCAATAACAATATTTTTTATTTTTAATACTTTAAATTACCGAATGTCTATGTATAAATATATATATATGTTTCTGTATACGCAGTTATTAATTATTAATAATAACCAGAATCTGTGCCCGAAATGTCAACGGACTCCGATACATATAATGTTATGGAATCACAACAATTATGAATATTATTAATTATGACGCTAGAAACATGAATAATTCATGAAGTGAATGAATGTCTTTTACAGTTTATTTATGTTATTTTAATAAACAATAACGGTTTTTGACGTTGGTTATAAACTTTGAGAGCGGTTGAAATAAATGAATTAATAAAAATAATTTTAAAAAAACAATTAAAATAAATTGTAGTTGACAAATAAACTATATATATACTGCCCATAAACAATATTACGAGTTAATGATTTTTCTCTCCTGTTTTTGCGTATATATTTATGCGATTGGCAAATAAGTAATAACATCATGATTATAATAATAATATATTCTCTTGTGAACTCTGCCGCAATATGATTTATACACTTCTATCTATACGGTAATCATTCAAAGAGATTGATCAAACGCACTTTATATTATATAGTACCTATATAGGTAGGTACCTACCACCTAAGGTCCGTCGTATGCGACGTCGTTATTATTTCATATTTCGCGGACAAAAAAGAACGAGCAGATGTGGCAATGGAAAGAAAATCGTACTCGAGATTTAGGTGTAAGTACACCTAAATTTTAGGTCATCGACGTAATCAAATATTTTTATTCCTCTTCTTTGTCACTCTGAAATTTAGAGTGCGAATACGTATTTAAAATAAACGTCGTTACAACGCGTTTAACGCGTTTCATAATACATATATGATACCTACCTATGTCCGTATGATCGAAAATTTTATCGTCGACCGTAACGGAATTTTAATTTATTAACACAGGGAAAAAATTGTCACGATACACCGGTCGTCATCGTCGTTACGGGTACCTAATTTGTATTATTTTCGGCAAACATATGTATATAATACATATTATATACAACCAAACGTGGTATCTCAATTGGCGACTCTGGTATTATTATAAAGGTATTACGAGATACAATCGTTATACACTTCTTCGCCAGCGGTGCACAATTTCTATAAACTCGAGAAATATTCTCTTTGACAATGTTCGATATCAATTATTGTTGCTATTATAAATTATATACATTTACGAGTTGGCGGACAATTTGAAGAACAATGCGTATATAACATACAATGACATTTTTTGGTTTGACGTGTACCTAATACGCGCCAGCGTGTTACGTAGGAAGGACGATAATCCGATGTACCTATATAGGTATATATATTTTTTTTCACATTTATTATAATTATTTTCTTATATATAAAATCCTTATTACTTCGACGTATTCCCAATGTACATTCAAAAACCCGTGACCAATCGGTAATTTCGTGCCGGTTGATTTTCTCAAGGCACAATTCATGAAATCATCGATATCGCGGTATTTGTTGTATTTATTCTTTATTTTTTCCCCTGGCAAACCGTCCGCCGTCGATGTGTGATCAAATTTTATGAAAAGACGTGTAACGATGATAAAAAATAGTATTAATAATAATTGTTTGTAACGTACAATGCTTTGGAGAACAAAACACGCGTTAAATTCCTCTCTCACTCTCTCTCCCTCTCTCCCTCTCTCTCACTCTGTTTTCATCTACACTCGCGGTTGCCACAAGCGCTCAAACATGGTATCCCTCTCACGGTCATTCCTATGTACATAAGGCAAAGGAAGGAATAAAGGGTAAATTATTATAGTCCGGTCAGGCGATGGTAAGATTTTCGGACAAATTCGAAACAATAGGCCGTGCATCTTGTCACAGCAACCGCAGACAGCGTCCAGGCAAGATTATAAATTATAATATAAATATAACGATACTAGTACTACTACTAATAATAATAATAAAACAAAATATCTCTTTGCGTGGACATTGCCGTTAACTCGTGAGTACTGACCAGTGAAATTAAATCATGCATTATGTTTATAATATAATATTATAATCTAATAATAATATTATATTCTTAGATAAATGAACTTTACACTAGTTAACCGCGGTCTCCGTACACGAATTACCGCGAGAGTAGGTACCTAGTAGGTACCACCTATGTATGGTAATAATATTATATACATATACGCGTGATGTGTTTTCTGACAGAAAACGTGTTTCACCGACGACGGTGTACGTTAAGAACCTAAGCCGATAATTCGGCTCTAATGCTGACAGGTGATCTCGCGCGATTTTTCAAAACGACTCGCGCGGTAATAAAACCGGTAGCCGCGGTACTGCTGCTGTTACAGCGGTCGATGGATGTCCCGTAAAACTTGCAAACATGAAGACACGATGACGTATAATAATATCGAGTTTATGAGAACTAATTTTTAGTGTGTGTGTGTGTGTGTGTGTGTGTGTGTGTGTGTGTGTATACAAAACGTGTAATATATAATTATTTAGGAGTACAATCGTATCCACGACGTGGTTACCCGTGTTTTTCGATCGCCGTTGCAATGGTGTGCCTAGGAACATTGTAATATAATTATGTATATTTCAATATTATACTAGGTGTAACAGATAGAACTAACTTTTGTTCTAATCAATAATTAAATTTTTTTTATATTTAATCTATAGTCATTTGCGCTACATTTATTATATCATATAAAAAATTATTTTTATTTTTTAACACTGAAAATAAAAATTTAAAATAGATAGAAAAAACATTTATCTAAGTCAAGTAGTTTATTTTTTAGAATTTTTAAAAAATCAATATTTTTTTTGATTAAATGAATCTGGAACGTAAAAAGCAGGGCTCGGAAGTTGTAGCAAATGCATATTTTTCTTAGTTCGTCCTAGAACATCCAAAGTAAGATACAAATATGTATCACACTTCTCTGATGTCATACACGAAATTTTATTTTGCTATTTTTTGCATATTTACTGTTTTTATTGCTATTTTGCTAATTTAGGATTTATAGTGCTATTTTTAAGCATATTTTCTTAATATACATAATATATACCTACATATTGTACAAAATATAGGAAATTATCACATTATGTTGAAAATAATGATTAATTTGGTTAGGAAATAGGAAATAAATAGATCTTATAAGTACACTTTTACAAACATATTAACAATTTAACTGCACTGATTTTTAACACAGTTATGTGAGTGGCTTTGACCAAATATAAAATACAGGCCTAAAGGCTAAAATTATATTCAATTAAAGTAAATAGGAATAACTATTTTATACCATCTAACCAATATGCAACCCTAAAAAAACCAAAAAAATATTCGTTTTTTGTTAGCCAACAAATCTCTGTGTGAGGCGTGAGAGCGTATTACCTCCTCTTTAGTTATGCAAAATTAAAATCTGCTTTCCATGCCCACATTCTCGGACATAGGATGACGTATGTTCGTATGTACCTTCAGAACCATGAGTGGGATAGACTTTTCTGTGGATCGTACTCACACACATAATAACGAACATTTATTTTTAATAATATAGATAGGTATTAATTATACAATATGCAAGGACTCATAGTGGAACGATAAATAGGTAACTAATAATTTGATAACAACTATTAATATCAGCGGACGGTCAAGTAGATATATAATTTTCATTTCTACTTTAATCCGTATCACATAATTGATATAATGTATTTTTTAAAATTAAGTCACACGATTTAACACATTGCCACGCCGCCGAGCTCTGTATATATTTATAACCGTAACAGTTGCTTTCTACAGCTTATATATGTATTGGTTATCTACCTACCAAATAAACTTGATGTATTTATAATTAACTAATATGTTCTCGGCACATTTATTCACATATCATTACTAAATTACCCAATAAAGTAATAAATTTTAATTTTGATTCTTGTGAATATTGGCGCGTCTGTAATGGCTAACTGTACCTACTTATACGAGTTACGACGACTGTGGATTTTATTAAATTGTTTTTTAGTTTGTCTAATAATATTATTACGATATTATACCTTTTTTAACGGAGTTTCTGCTAATTCGTACGAACGTGTATAATTTATGTCCTATACCTACAATATTATTGGCCGCGTAATTAATTTATTGTCTTAGACAACAAGTTGAGGTAATTCAGTTTATTTATGTTGTTTCGACGGTATCTCGGGGAGGTCTGAACCTGTCAACGTCTATTTTGTTTATTATTTTCATAAAATATTCCATAGGTAATCGATTTTCGAGCGCTGTAAATGTTTGCTTTTTTCCGATGGTCAAAACTTCTATACCTATCAATTTTAGGTAAGTACTTGCGCCGTAACCCTATCACTTCCTGTGATTGCAATCTGATTATTAAATTGAGTTGAGTACCCACTTGAGTTGAGTAAACATTTCATTTGTCCATTTCCATGTAAAATATTTTTGAAAATATCCCAACACATGTCGTTTTATGGTTTCTTTAATTGTACACAGTGCATAAATTATTAAGTTAATCAAGTAATTCGTGATCGACGTACCTATATCTGTTTTAATCTCACACATATATTATATACTCGGAGTGAAATAAAATTCTTAAATAATGACCATTATAATCCAACTAGATATTCAAGTTTCATAGAAATGTTATTCGTATAAATTCATTAAAATCGTTAGCTATTTTTAATTTTTATAAATATAAATCCTATGAAAACACAATTTGCCACATAAAAAAAAAAAATATTTAATGTTATAAAATTACCACTCATTAATCCAAAGTATTATTTTTACGTGTAGTTCGTTAATTTGATGCTTTACAGGATGGTAGCACTTACCTAGTACCTATATAATAATTATTGTATAAGAAAAAAAACATGTTTTCAAGTTGTAACGCTTCGACCATTAAGTTGCGTTAATCAGCTGTGTACCAAAACGATTTCGTAAGTATATTTGACCTTAAAAACATTATCCATTACTATGATCTGAATTGGCATTATGATCTATATAATTTTACGAAGCATTAGATCATATCTCATCTACTGCTATCACAAACATATAAAAGAAGAAGAAAATAAGTATTTAAGATACTTGAGGGACACGTTTAAATAAGAATATGCGCTGAATGTGCATAACACGTGGGAGTCTTCTAATTTTTAAAAATATAAAAACATTAGCGATTATATAGAATAGTATTCCCGTCTACGTTACTATTTACAGAATATAAGGTGGCGTTGTTGACATTAAGTAAACACCAATATCCAATAGTGGACATATGGACAAGTTATTAAATTTCTTAGAATCGAGTGGACGCGGTCGACGGTCACAACTCACAGGTAATTTTGTAATTATTATGTCATGTAGTCGAATTAAATATAACATAATCTGAGCATAAAAGGCTGTTTTATAATATAATTATATTTCTATATAGGTGCCTTTTACAGCAGTGTATCTACGTCCGTTTAGACTTAAGAGGACGCTACGCCCGAATGTGTTGTCTCCGTCTTACAAAATATGTACCTACAACATAGAAAAAACTGTTTTGCGCGGGAAAGAACCGAAAAGGCTACAGTCATAACTAAGAAACGAAATTTTCACCACATAAAAAGGAGAACTTTGGCTGTGCAACGTTGTTTTTATTTTTTTGATATCACATATATGAAAAAGTTCTTACTCTTTCAAAAACCATTATTGTTTGTGTTCTTCAAACTTGAAATACTTTTTTCATATAAATCGTCCTCTTAAAATTCTGCAGAAGGTATAGTCTCTCGTTTTCATCTTCCCTGCAGACCGATAACCGCTTTTATATCTTTTTTTCACACATATGTTGCCTCTGCTCATTTATTATATCCACCGACTCATACCTTTATTCATACCGACTTGATCTATATTTAAAACTTTGAATGAACTTTATTTAATATTAGGTACACAATTTGCCTTAAAATGTGATGACTAGAGTAAGTTCTATTATAGTTATTACTATTATCCTATAACGCAATATTATACATTTTACCACACACACACACACACACACACACACACAACAAACAAATATTATATTAGTGCACGACGGTTTTCAGAGATTTCGCTCCGGTAACTTTTAATAATAATATTTCGTTCAGTGCCCACGGCGCCTAAACCGCATGTAATATACGTATATTCACATACGTGATTTTTATGTCAGTGAACGTACATGTAATATCTCGGAAAATAGATATGTATATGGGATTTAAAACTTTAACGTTTAAGAAGTAAGAAAATAGGTAGGTAGGTATCCATTTTAAATTTGTTTAATAATTTTAAAAAAACGAAAATAAATAATGCAGTACCTATGTTTATTTTCTATAAGAAAGTTTACTGGTTCAAGACAACGTGAATTAGCCTGTAAAATGTATATTGAGAGATACGGAGAGAGAGAGGCCATATATAATAAAAGACCTATATGTCACCGATGTGAGTATTTTTTTTAATCATCACGCTACACCAGCCACAATCTTACGAAACTTTTAAGTAAGTTTTTAAATATGATGTTTGTGTATAGTGTATAATACTGTGTACGTATGTATATACTATTCTGTCGTTGGGAATCAAACTGAAAATTTCGCACTCTCGCACTTAGGTGCATATATATATATTATAATACGCCATGCCGCCCAAGTTATAATAATAATACGTAATATACTTGAACAAAATATACTATATACACTATTAAACTTATTAAACTTTCGTTTAAAATTAATATGTTGTACAAATTATATATAAGGGGCAGCCAAACGGTCGATCTTAGATAGTTTCAAAGTCGATCCCCATTTATCAGAAATGATTATAATACATTTAGTAGATACAGTTACACGCATATTTCAAATTTACATATTTGTGTGATATCGCATTTTCTCCACATGAAAGTTATAAAAACTGAATATCAAACTATAGAGCAACCAGCACCGATATAATTTCTGTCTTATTGTGCATACATTTATGTGGAAAAAATCTAACGCTACTTATTATGATCAGTCAAACTATGTCTGACGTCTGCGTTGATTGAACCGTTTAAATAAGGATGTAACACGATCCCACGGCTAGAAATTATTAAATGTATACCTATGGCAATATTATTGTCTTCGTGTTAACGCAAATTTGTATGTACATGTTGCTACATTATCACAAGGAGCGTGACGTAGTACGAGATTGCAAAGACATTAGCTGTGATCAGCTATGGGATAAAACCTATTGCACTTATAAGTGCCGTACAGATAACTTACTTTATCACCCACCATGCAATTTTGTTTTCAAAGCAATTATACAACTATCAAATATAATCAAATATTCGTTTATTTGATGATTAAACGCCCCGAGGGGAAGTTTCATAAGTTTGCAACGAAAATATATACAAGCAAATATATCTGAATATCTGATAAGTGGAGTGGCATGATGACTCATGAGACTAAGTTTGGTTAAGGCAGCGTAACATTATCTAAAGTGGCTGGTTATGTCCATAAGAGGTGAGATGAGTCGAAATAGAAAATAGGGATTGGTTTTTTGTGGGGTGGAACTGTGGAAGGATACAGAGGATATAATAAGTCGGGGGCATCGAGAGTATAGCGAGTTAAGAAGTTTGGTGATGACAGATGAACACATGCCCACAATATCACATCATGAATTCAGAGATGGAATATCAGCAAGGGGAAGGGAATTTAAACAAATAAAATAAAATACAAAATATGACAAACTTTTATTGAAGTTTATCGTTTATATATTGATACAATTTGCTTAAATGAAGGCAAAAGCCGCTTATGTACTGCCTAAGACTGCTGTGTGGTATATTAAGACTTGAGAGGATGTTACACCCACAAGTATAAGTATTGTCTCCGTCTTACACACGTACAATATAGACAAAACGCGTTTACGCAGTCTTAGTATAAATCACTCAATTTTGGTTCTAGAGGAAAAATACCTATCATAAAACTGAATTGTGACAATATCTCTGAGGGCAAGTCATTAAGTCATTAGGTTTTTTTCCATTATACCCAATATAACGTTCATAATAACTTTAAGAAATTTCAACATTTTATAAAATACCTTTAATTTTTCAAAATTAAAATTTTTTACGAAAAAACTCAACGTCTTGACCTCCAAAATATTGTCATCTTTTAATTTTGTAATAAGTGTTTTTATTCTAACACAAAAATTGAGCAAGTTCTACTCAGACTGCGTAAACGCGTTTTGTCCATGTCGTACGTGTGTAAGACGGAGACAACACTTCATGCGGGCGTGACGTCCTCTTAAATGTCGTAACTATATAGACCGGGACTGAGAACGGGCCCCCAAAATTTCTCTGGCAATGAGTCGTAGCTAGTCAGTAATCTGAACCTGGAGGTAGAAGTCGCATTATAATATAACACCAACAGTTATAATTTCTAAAATAATATATACCTGCAATATTATTTTGTTTCCTGAGGTCAACGGTAACCACCACCGCCACCACGGTCATTAATATATTATTATTTTTTTACCGAACAAATGATATTTCGGTACCTATATAGGTATATGTCCGATACGTATAATGTACCTATATATACCTACCTACATATTAAAATATAATACGGCGTTATTTCGCGCGGCTTAATTAGTGCGTGTTTTTCGATCGTTATAAATACGCCGCGCGTATCACGCCGTCATTATTATTATTTTTTTACCATTATACCAGTTACAGTATATTACAGTATTATACCAACCTACCTACCTTCCACTGTAACGACTTGTGTGACTACCTATATTTGTGCAGTAGCAGTAGCAGCTCCGAATAGTAACCCTCTAGTGAATACGATAATTATATTATTTCGTTTTGTTTTTACCCCTCGCGCGCATTCGTAACATTACAACAACAATAATATTATTATGTATAATACTTTTACTATGTATATACGAACCGAGTGGATCGGTCACCACAACAACGGTCCGCGGCAGTCGTGTACATATTGTAATAATAAAATATAATAATATTATTGCTTATATCGCATGGCCGCAACTATACGACGGCTGCGTATCTACATATAAATTATAATAATATTATATACGAAAAGCGTTCGCAATGGTCCTTTTAAATTTTGCCGTGACTGTAGTGGCGACAAAAATACCTGGAAAATATCGTTTTGACCTATTCGGCCCATCACTTCACATCATATTTTGTGTCCTGGTATAGACATATTTTTTTATCTCGTTTAAACATAACAACTTATTTTGAACAAATATAAAGTATCAACAATACTTAGATACTTGTTCTTTACTTGTGAACAAAAGTGTATGCGTCACAAATAAACATTTACTTAGGTATGTTTTTTAACAAAGTTATACATTATTGTCGTAACTCCGAACTTGAATTATTCAAATATCGTTATTTCCCGTATGATTGATAATAATGATGGAAGCTTATAAAAAATGTATAATATAATACCGGAAACTCGATGGATATTTTAGTACTTTAGTATTTTAGTTCGACTGAAATGATTTATACTTAAATTTGTATATTATAATATAATTAGGTATACCACTGCAGTAATATTTTATTGTATCACTTGGAAACAAACAATATTTATTTTTGATGTTTTATAAATAGTTTATAACAAAATATTAAATACAATTAAATATTAAAAAATCTAATATAGGTAACAAAATACAATATAATATTATATCGTTATTGAAATATAATATTATGATGTATATTTGTTTACTTACGAAGAACCCTTTTTTTATTCCTATTATTCATGGAATCGAGTGTAATGACTTATGATACTTCTCTTCGGCACACTTATACTATTATGATATGTACCTGAATTTTAAATAATTTAAATAAAATAACTCTTATTGATATAAAATTAGCTGTACATCACCAAAACACAATAGATATCCGTATTTTGCATAATTTTTCAAGATAATAGTTTTTGCAAAGTATTTCAGGCTTGACACTGCTACAGTATTACAGTTGGTATGTAAGTGTTCACAGTGTGATAACTCCTAAAATAATTGTGTGATTCAATAGAAGATTGGATGGAAAAATTCAACATGAATCGTTACAAAAGATTATGTATAAAAGCTTTTTTTTTATCAGAATGTTGATTACTTACATAGTATTATAGCATTGTACAGCTGAAATGTATTCGAACAGTCGCGTGCCATATCGACATACCATAAGTACACACCACTTAAATACAATTTCCTAATATTTGAATCAGTTCTATGCCCTGTAGAATATGTATATTACACTTCATCACCATAGATTACCCCTTATAATCTTATACAATAAAACGCTTGAGTTTTCGACAGACGACAAGTCAACACAACAAAGTTTAAATTTAAAAATTATATACAAGTGATTTTTATCTAATTCACGATTGTGCGATAATTTTTAATGATTTATGTAGAAGAACATTTATGAAAAGATGTCATTCGTATGTATTATAACTATTTGTTAGGAATGAAATGCAATTTTGATTTTGATTTGCTTTGTGTTTCTATGGCAATAAATAAAACGTTCCGAAAATAAGCCTAGCAAAACTCGGTTAGAAAAAAAATTGTACTCGGTCCAAAACATAATATGTATGTTAATAAATAATAAATATTTAATATTCTTATGTACAATAATACAATATATTCTTTAGACACAATCGGTGAGCTTAGTAGCAAATGACGAAATCAATGAAAATATACGTAGGTATACGTACGTACTAGGTAGGTTATCTGGTATTCTGGTTAGTATGAGGATTATCGTGTCAATACTCGATAATCGATAATATACAGCACAACGAATCAGAATACAAACCATTATTGTTGATATTTGCAAATTTGTTGACCGAATTATACCTTTTTGTGAGTGTCTTAATTTTTTTTTCTACGTAACCATTCTGGTAATGGACACCGGTAATGGATATCAGTAATGGACACCGTCCAAGTCGTCGAAGTAATATTGGAGAATGCAGCTAATGAAGGGAGAGCCGGAAGTAAGCTGACGCCCGCTGAGATGACCAAGCCAAATCCTTTGACGGATTTCAATGGGAAATTGAACTAAAATGGAGTTTTTAAGCGATGAATCGGATGCGAGGCTGGTCACAACGCACAAACGATGGATTTATCGACAACATAATAATGAACGAAAATATGATTAATATATTAATATTATTCTATTATATTAAATTTAAGTCTTTTTCATTATTTTTTTTTCATTTCGTACCCGTTTCTCAATTAATCGTCGAGTAACACTGTATCGGAATATGAAATATTAAAATATTGTGTCGATGATTCGATAATCCTGTTATTAATTCAAAACTCGAAAGTATTAAAGAGGCCTTAGAGGTTGAAAAATTTACAAAAATGTACCGTATATAATTCGTGTACCTATCTGTGTAAGTAAATTACAGTAAACCACACCAAATATTATTATTTTTTGAAATTTAGTACAGTAGCTAAAATAATAGTGGGACTGTATTATAATATATAGTAGATGCATTTATGATTTATCTAGATAACGCTCAGCACTGCAGATCAGTAACGAGTAACGACTAATTTACGTCAGGTCATACCTCATAAGTTCTCTACACTTCTGCCAAATACGACGTTACCTGCTATATTAATATTATGTAGAGTAGGTATACACTACAAGGCATAAAAAAATATAGACTAACCTAAAAACTCTAACCTAACAATAATATAATGGTAATACATGGCAACCATTCCTAGATATCATCCTGACTGTCACCTGACAAACACGTGCTACGTTATTACATATTATTTATTACGTTTCAATAAACAATAAACACAATATTATTATAAACAATTATCGATTGATGGATTTCGATTATTATAATATTAATTACATTTGCATAGTAAAATAGACTAAGGCGTTGTGATTAGGCGTTGAAGTTCTCAACGTAGCTGGTAGGTACCTAATATTATAATTCAAAATCTATCAAAAATAAAATCACGAATTTCGCTTTGCGGCACCCCTGAACGACGTTGTACTCGACGATTACGCAGGCGTATACATCATAATAATAATATTATATTATACACTGGAAAATGTAATAATAATAATTATTATTATTATTGTCACCATACCTGCACGGCGTGCAGTATACAATACATTATAATAATATAATATTAAGGTATAGTTTATAATATTATCGTCTCGCCGTAATCCTCCGAAGAGTTGACATTTTCAAGGGATTAGGAATTATACAACGATTATTATTGTTCGTTGTTCGTCGACGTGCCCCATAATCGTTTCGAATATCGTGTGTGTAATAATATACATTATACATATTATAATATTATGCATTTGTCTTGTGTACGGTGTTCAAACACGAGAACCATGAGTGAACCTAACCTACCTATATCAAAATCGTAATCGTTTACACGGGACCCGATCCAGTAGGTATATATACGCTTATAACATGATAACAGTATGATATATATTATTATTATTATTATACGTCGTTGAAACGTTTTCGATTATGTCTAATATACCTACTGCGCATGTTATAATTGTACGCCTTTGTACGATTCGATTAGTAGGTAACCTAACCTGTGTTAAATCATGTTACATAATACTGCGTGAACAGCAGCATTTACACATATATTATACACGACCGGATGCCGTTGTATTTTGTCCGATTTTGGATAGAATCGATTTTCGTTCAACACGCGTATACTAACTGTATAGTATACAACAATATTATCATATTATCATCGTTTCATCGACGACCCGATGGTTATAACGTCGACGTAATCGTTTGCCTTATGCCTGGCTCAACTTTAACCGACTCGCCCATCGATTCTCGGACGATATTGACGACGGTAAATCGAATAATCAGATCTATAATAATATAACGCACGCATATCATTATAGTATTATTATATATTTTATAGAGGTACCTATATATGTTATACGTTAAACGCTGTAGCTCCTCGCCGAATCGCGGATCCGCTTCTGAGCGGTGTTTACGACCGAATCGACTTCCTCCTATATATTTATGATATTATAATGTGTGTAGGTATCTATATAATAGTAATAATAATAATATATTTGTGCGTATTATTATATAATAAATATGTGTGTGTGTGCTGTGTATTATATATACGACGGATGTGGTTTTTTTATAAGCTCGCACGTCCGACGATGACAGACTGGTTTTTTGGGGGTGTTCTCGCGGGTAGTCGTTTCTAATCAAACCCGATTATAAAAAAAAATTAAATAATAATAATAACGAAAAATAATTGATTTTTCTCAGTACGGCGGCAGTGGGCAGTCGTGGAGTTAATCAAATTAACGGCATTTAATTGGATCGGTTTTTTTTTTAATTAAACGGATTGTTTTTAATGGAATCAACTTTATAATATGTACGCGGTAGTATATATATATATATATATATAAATACACATGGCATATGTAGGCAGTAGGCACTCTGACTATATGGGTAACGATTAAAAACATATACTGGGTTTTTATTTCTATATTAATTTACGATCTACGAATTAATTACTTTATATATTATATAGGTACGGTTCGTAAATTACTATCTTCATCTACACACATACGTGCAACATGAGCGTGTGTGATGTGGCCTGTAAGTAGAGAGAATTCGTATATTATGTGTATCGAGTCGAAAACATTGTTGGCTGTAGCTCTATTGCGCCGCCACGGGCGTTCTATTATAAAACGTATACCGTGTTACTATATACTAGGTATAATATAGTATTATATTTTCAAGTTTTGCGGGAGATCAAAACCCAAATGGTTATATTTCTCTGTAGGTAATTCGTATGCAGGACTATTATGATATATTTAGTAGTGTTATATATTTTATGCAATTCGTTTTTATTCCCACTTAAATGGAATTTAACGTCAAAATTCATGAAATATACGACTGCGGTATCGGTAATAGGTAATTCAAATGCGATATTGTGAGGGAAACAAATGTCGCTCGTCCGTATAATATTATTTTTGGTGGCCTGCCAAAGCGAACCAATAATCTGCCACGCTCAACACTGCGCAGATCACGACACATATTATTATAACAAGTGAGCATTCAAAATATAATAATCATCCTGCACCTTTGTCGATTGTTATTTGCAAAGGCCGCAGTTGCAGGGATGAACGATTTAATGTAAAATATACAAACTCGACTGAAACAGTGAGAAACGTTAACGATTACAATATAGTAATAATAATAATACGTGAACTAGTTGCCATACCGAATAAAATTCCGAACACTGCGCCATATCTTAATTATTATATTATAAAGCGTTCGATATATTAGCATACGGTCACCTATAATAATTTATACACGATCGACAACGAAAACGGGCCAAACTCGACGTGTATAATTGCTTTACGATTTACATAATATGTTATTATAAGAATTATACATAAACCTCACATTATGCATCACCGAACGTTCATTACATGCGGTGTGCATATTTTATTTTATTTATATATATTATATTATATATTGCAGTTTATAAGACGTATGTATGTATGTGTAATGGATTCTCTCCATCATATTTCTTATTTTTTTTTTTTTTTTATTACAATCCAATTACATCGATTTATTATATTAATCGTCGGACGGTCGTATCGCATATAAAAACGGTATCGCTAACCGGGATGTCAGAAATAAAACGGTAATAATTTTGTACACATATATATTATTATTATAAAATATACCTGCAGCAGTAAGCAGCGTACACGAGTTAATATTATTATCATCATCATCATCGTCATCGTCGTGACATCAAAATCGTATACCTACGCGTATAATATTATATTGTATATAATTACACGCGATATACGACTTTATTAGACCGCAGTCGTATTACCGCGATAATAATACACGAATCAGCAGCACCGCTGCACCGTGCTGAAAGCGGCGCCTAAACTTTTTACGTCTTCGACAGCTCAACATATACTGCAGGGTGTTCTATAAAAAGCGCACTTATTGAATATGACGGCATTTTTAAAAATGTTGGATTTTGGAAGGGATCATATCCGGGATATTGTTTTTTATTGTTAAATCGGAGATATCGCTGAATGTAAAATATAATAATATATAGAAATAAATGTATTTTAATCAAAACTGTAACTGATTATACATTTTTTAAAAAGCTCATACTTTTCGGGACAGAGGGACACCATGGTTATAAGTTCCGTGTACCCCCACGTGCGAAAGAGCCTCTCTGCGCTGAACGGTGTTTAATCGGTGAGTGCCGACTGCCGAGCCCCATACTAACAGCTGCTGGTGTTATTATGCAACGACAGGGTTTAAAGCTCTAATTGTATTAAAGATGTAACGGGGTGGGTAGTGTACCTACTATAATAAAAGGTCTGGGCACTTTAATATACCTAGAAATAGGCAATACAGAGCTATATAACTTATTAGAAATTATAATAAACATTATACGATTAGCTTAGACGTGTTTAATTTCATGGTGTAATATGCCACACTATTACTGTGAGGCATATTACATATTTAAAATTTCTACGACATAAATAATATACCAATGTTATATTAATTATTTATTTGAATCGTATATCATCGAAACTGTTATCATTAGTAGATAATACCAGATTTTAAAATCAAATATAGATTATTTATAAACAAACATGGCCCCAACTGGCTGTTCGAGATTTCTTGTGTAAAATTAGCCTATATCTGATATTAGCATTTTTTTAGAGTTCGATCGTTGCATTTACGTCCACTAAATTCTTTAAATATAATAACACAATAATTATATATATTTCAAATATATTCCCACGTCAGTCCCTAGAACGTATTTTAGGTCAAGGGGCGGTGTCAGTGAACTCAATATAATAATATGTATGTAATTTATATATTTCAAGATAAATATTTGCCCCATCAACGAATTTCGTCGAACAACGATAAACGAAGGTAAAGAAACGAAAACGCCATTTATTTTCCGCGGCGTTTGCGCACATAATAGATAGATATAACTTAAAAACATTGCGCCCTAACCTAATCTACTATTGACGAATTATAAATCAGATACCTACTGATATACACTTATTATAGATGAAACAACTGCAGAAGATAGCACCATATTGCTAACACGACCCATGTGTGTGATGATGTTATTCCTTCCCCCATCCATTATGACTCAATTATACAGGATAAATTGTATGTTGGCTTTTTGAATTTTTAGGTTCGATTAGAACAGTAACTAGTGGGGAGGGGGGGGGGGTGAACTACATACTAGTTCTCCAACTTTTTCTTAATTACACCGGTTAACCAACATACTTGTAATAACTTATAAATTAAGCTATTTACAACTGTTAAAATTTGTCAGATGTAATTTAGACAATGTGGGTGGGAGAGAGAGGTCTATTATAAAGCTAATAGCACATCCAGTTAATTTTGGCCATATCTTCAAATCGATGTAGGTACTTGCGAATTCCAAAAATCAACCACCTGTGGAGACAGCTGCAATGAAAGCCCTAACTTCCACTCATACACTTGGGCGAAATGACAAATACAATAGCTGCCAAGACAAATAACTCCGACTTCTCGAACGAGACACCGCACAACCATCGCAGAATAGGTGTATGGCCATATTGACGGTCTCCGCAAGTACCGATACTTAATGTTTATATATTATACTATTAATTATTTTTTTAGTAGTACCTATTGTTGTATTATATTATTATTATTATTAAGCCAAGTCAAGACAATTATAACAATATTAAGACTGTAAAATTATTTTCATTTTTATTTTTTCTATATTACGCTAGAATCATGTCGGTTAGAATTATATAGTATATTATGCATTTGTACATGGGCATTATTGGTGTTTTTATTTCACTTTTTCTATTTGAATGTTGTTTTTGAATTTGTTTTTGTTTGATATAACCCGCCCCATGATAGGTACATGTACAACTGACATCCCCTCCTCTCCCCCGTAAAACCTAATATTATAAATAATCCAGCAAATCGTACATTATATCGATGTATATATAGACAATTGTATTGTATTATATTATTATAATATATATATGTACAAATTAACACTCTGTTCTCAGTAACAGTGGTATCCCACGTATATAATTAAATATTTATACTATTACGTTTTTGATTTCTGTCTATATATTATTATTTTATTATAATTCAACAGATGGCAGTCGTTTTCAATTTTTTTATCTTAGTAATTAAATAATTTTCATGTCGAGTTTTGATGAGTTTATTATTATACCTATGAAAACAACATTTATTGTTATATTATTTATTATAGGACCTTTAGTATAGGTATATAATATATATTATATAAAAATGAATAAACTAAAGAGGTGAAATGATCAAAAAAAGAATGGTATATTCGAATTATTGTACATCGATGTGCATATATCAATACATATATTAATAATTTCAGATATCTAAGCTTTTCAATATTTCGACTCCGTCCTATACTATGGAATGAAATAATTAAGTAGCATTCCCCCATCATCACCCACTTTAATCTGCAATATGATGTATTATGAAATTTTTAAATTATTTATGTTCATAGGTCAGTCGCAAATCGCAAAAGCGAAAATTCTTAGAATATTATAGCCTGCTATGGATACACACTACACAGCAATATATAATTATATACCTGAGATCACCAATAAATGGCGGTTCGTGAATGAATTCATCTGGCCCGCCGATGAGAAATTAATTTTTTTAATTATTATTTTTGAAAGTGAATTACAATTCATATTAAATTAGATAGGTACATCAAATATTATATTACATTTTGATGGTCACCGAAAACATCCCAAACATTCCTAAATTGGCCCTCCTAAAATATTGTTTGGTGATTTCTGTTATATATATACCTATTATAATATACCTTCTGCAGGATTTTTCAATATATTATATGAATCGCATTTACACCTGGCTTCCTAGGTCGTCTACTAGTCTGATATTTTGCCATGTGCCCACTTCTCTTGAGAATATGTCAAATATACTATGTACATACCACCACCATTATCATCAACCTCAGAAAAGCTAAATATTAGGGGAGTCAATTATAAAAGATATGCATGATGGATTGAATTTGAATTCCAACTACATAGATCAAGGAGGGGCTAAATGGTCAATCTTGGAAGATTTCAAAGTCGATCTCCATTTGTTAGGACTTATTATTATACATTTATCAGACACAGTTACATAGAAATCCAGAGTTACCTATTTGTATGGAATTTTCTCACATTGAAAGTTATAAAAGCTGAGTACCTAACTACACGTTCTCATAATTATTTAAAAAAGCGTCTTCGTTTAGCAGTCCACGACTATTCTCCAGGGCCCAGATTATAATATTAATATTAATATACCAACTGACCAACGATGTGCAATAACGTGTTTCTACGCAAACAGTATGATATTAATTTATTTTGAAATTATTCAGAAATTTGATACAAAACACTTATTTTTATAATATAACATTACATTTTAATGATATTATTTGTACGAGTATTTTTTTAAAAATTATTTTTTTTTTTTGAATTTGTAACTATGGTCATTCGCCATTGTAGGGATTATGGGCTATGGTCGGTAGGGTTGGTACGGTAAGGTAGTTACGGTTTTGATGGTAGGTAAGCAATTCGTGTATGTGTAGCAGGGTTTTTGCAACTACAAACCCGGGTGGTTACCCATCTGGGAACTAGTAGCAGCGGACGTTACTTACTCTCAGTCACACATTCCAAGCCACATTGTATAATTATGTTTATTACTATACTAGTAGTTGTATAGACTTAAATAAAAATATATTCTCAGGAACTTAATAAAAAAAAAAACTTTACTCACCCCCGATATAGATGTTGTGAGTGTGAGTGGTGTGGCCAAGGGAAGCCACATAGAACATTTAACGGTTTTTTTATTTAATATTTATAATGTACCATATTATATTAGGTTATACCTACTCTTAACCCAAAAACTACAAATATATTATATGCATCTAATATCAGATGAATCATTTTTAATATCCCTGCTATATAACATATTGTAATACGGAGATATTATATGATGTCATTAATTATTATACTCATACCTACACACACACACTGCACGGTGGGGATGAAAAAATAAATGTTTACAATACGTGGCGTTTGTGTATTATTGACGGCCCGCCAAGAGAGCACAAAATTTAACATACATCGTATATAACATTATGCATAATGCAGCTGCACCATTACGGTATAATATAGGCACATCGATACGGCGGAACAGTGGCGCGTCTTGACGGCAAAGTGTGTATCGCTGGTCACTGCAGGGTAATATTATAATGGTCTTCTCCGGCACGTTTATTGTGGTGACGTAGTCCGGGAAGAATAGGGGGATAATAGGCCTCGGACAGAGCGTGGAAAGAGGTAGAGGAGAAGCGTATAATATATAAGAAGAAGAAAGCGATCTCGCCCCCGCGTCCGTCGAATCGTTCGCGCTCTTTAAGTGTATAATATTGTAGACTATAATATAATCACTGTGCTGGTTTGACGTGCGTTATTTTTTGCTATTATTATTATTAATAAGAGGCCCGCAATTCCTGTGTGGTTTGCGCCTTTGAACTGATAACGTTTCGCGGCGGCAGCGTTACCATGGCGAAACGGGGGCGGAGTCGATACGGCCAGTGATTGATTATGATTGATACGCGAGAATATTACCGAGAAAATACTTATGCGATATTATATCACAGCTAGGATATATATATAGGTATATCTGGGCGCGCGTAAATGTATAGTGTACCCCTCTCCCCTCCCACCTATACCGTTCATCGTTGAACCCTCGTGTTGTTATTCTTTAGGCTAGGTACCTATATATATAATAATATTATATTATGTATAATATATTGTCGTGCGTATTATATTGTTTATTAGATATCCCCAACTTGCAGCTTTAAACGATATCAGAACACTTTATAGGTATAGTTATCCGGTAGGTACCTAACACCGTATACGGACAAAATAGATTAAATTTGATCAAGATCGGTTAATCTATTATGTGGTATAAGCACGTGGTATTCAAAATTTGTACGACGGCCTTTTCACCTATACCTAGTAAGTCTAATATAAATGTAACGGGGTTGGGAGACATGTTCGATATAAGAAATTTAGTGATGGTGTCCCTTTAGATTATAATTTTAACCATAATATATAGCTAAGGAGTTGTAGGAAAGATATTAGATAGTTCAAATCCTAAGTTCCAGCTGATATATTTTATTATTACCTACCTACACAATGTTCATTAAAATTATAATATATAATATTACGTAATACTTACGTACTTACCTATAAGCTATATAAATAGTCATCCGGAGTTCCTTTGTATTTGGGTTGCTCTTGGCGTAGAATTATTAAATTTTACATAGCGTATCTCTTATATTATAGTGTTAACATATAAACAACAGTATATGTATATGTATGTAACATTATAAGTGTACAGGGATGACTGTAATATGCCTAGCAAGAATAATAAATTGTTCCTTATTACCTACCTATTTTTGTTTTTTCTTTCAACCCGAAGGTTGGTTTACAACTCACATTCTCCAATCCTTACCTTTAAGTTCCTTATAAGCAGGTCTCAGAACTAAATATGAAATATTATGCAGTTTTTTTTTTTAAAACATGTATTTAAACATTTATTTATATTTTAATAAACTTAAAAAATTAATAATTATTTTTAAAAAATAAATATTTTAATTAAATTGAAATTTAGGATCCTATAATTTTTTATTTTTAGTTTTAGATCTTGAAAATTGTTCAACTATTCACGGTCCTGAATATAAAAAAATTAAATCTTTTAAATACAGCAATTGATTAAAAAGACAATAACTATGTATGTGATGGATATATGTCATATACACAGTTCTTTTTAAAAATTAAATCGTTTTTACCTGGTCGATAAATTGCAAACAATTCTCGATATGGTATAATAATTCAAAATAAACACGATGCGACGATACGTGGCAGCTCTTTATCTTTAATTTTTTTAATTCAATAACAATATATGCATTAATATGCTCAAAATCTTTAAATATGCAAAATCATGTGAATTTAGTTAAATATGCAAAAATATGGAACTTACATTTTAGCTTCTGAACGGATCAAGGAACCTAGGTAGTGTATATATATTTTTTTTTATCCTGAATACAAAATTTCTACCAGAAGGAGTGCTTCGATTTCAGCATATATAATATCTCATCTTTTAACAAATTGGATCGAGATGGTACTTTAGAGAAGTCATTTTTCGATTTTTTTCAATAGTTATTTAATGCCACGGGAAATCCACCGACAAATTACGAAAAACCACTAAAAACAGCATTTTAATTTCTAACGCTTTATTTATCATCATAGAAACGAATAAAAAATTATAATATTATAATTCAACTTACAGGCTATAATAAATAATAACAATTTAAAATATCCAGACTGGCAAATACCATCTCCGCTCAGAATCGTTTTTCATATTATATCATTGAATTCAAGTTTAATAAAATCCATTCTACATTGACCCACTTGTGACCTACTGCATTGGCCGATATTAATTCAATTCGATTCCGTTCCTTTCGCGATCCTGAAGTTATACTACTTGCAGAGTCTTAAAAGTATAACCTCAACATTTTTTTCATTGTCTTCGACGTTCGGTCTGCAGTTTGACTCTGTTCCTAACCTATGTGTCGACTTCCGTTCCACAATACCTGTGAAAACCTTAAAATCTTTTCGCCTGATCGTCGTGCGTGCGTCATAATACAATATTGCAGTTTCGTGGCGCATCCTTCTCCGTCGGCGCTTTGCCGCATACCCACCACGTCGGCCAATATAACTATCATAATAAGGTCGTCGATATACAACATCAAGTCTCTCTTTCTAGCCACGTATCTATTCGTATCCGTATCTCTCTCTATCGCGTCCATCTCGAACCTAACCTACGAGTGTTTTAGATGTGTTACACTGTATACATATATAATATCATAATATATTATACACGTGTATTGTATATTATACGTAGATGTAGATGGACCGCGGGTAGGATCGTGACCGCTGCACGCGGGAGAGGCGTATAATTAGACGTAATTATAAGTAAAAAAAAAAAAAAAAGAAAGAAAGAAAGAAAGAAAAAATATCAAAAGAGAGAAAAAGGCGAAATGTATAATAATACGCGTACCTATAATATAATAAGAGTTGCGCGCGCGAGCAACGGAGACGACGGCAATAATTATAGCCGGCGTCGGAGTGTGGACACGGCGTAGTTAGAAAGAGCGAACCCCACCCGCCCCGGCCCGATCACCTCCGCGTTTCTTGTCACGTTTATATTACACACACACACACTAGTACTACAGGTACACACTAATTATCCACACACACACAAAGATCGATCCCGGGGCTTAATTTTTTCTAGATCTCTTTCGGGTCATTGTCTTGGCGGCGGCGGCCCTCTCCGCTCTGCAGCAGCGCGGTATAATATACGCACATCGTATGTATAATATAATAATTATTACATAGTGTGCACCATTATGTATATGTATAATATGCCCTCTGTGATTGTATACACACATACACACACACACACACGCACGTGTGTAATTATAATTATTATTAGGAAAAAAAAAATGATAATAACAATTAACGGAGTGCCTATAATATTATTATAATATACGTAGGTATAATATGTATATATTATAATATATATGTACAACAACCCGACATAACACTCGAGATTACAGGCGTTACACAACATAGGTATATACCGCTCGCTAACCGTACGTTGATTTTTTTTTCTCAACCGTCGTGAAACTTATCATGTGCGTGTGTGTGTGTGTGACTGTGTGAGAGTGTTATCTATTTTTCTAGTCTTCGCCTAGCATCTGTCGGTCAGCCGACCAACTATACTCGTTGCCAAAAAACCGCGAAAACATAATAGAACATAGGACCTTTGCTGCAGATGTAATTTCCGTGCCCGCCGAAAAACAAAAACACGCCCCGGACATACGACGGTCGAATTATAATATTATATAGGTGCCTATATACTGTTATTATTGTTCTATTATATTATAGCCGTCTCGATGGACGCCATACCTATATACCTCGGTGCGATAATTGGCAATGCGTAGGTATAATATTATATTGTGATAAAACCAGAGTCGTAAGACTCGAACGTGTTTCCATCGAGTGGTGTCGGTTATCGCTGACCAAAAGGCAAATTTACTTCGGGATGACTCGTGTAAAAATTTGATTGTGTTCAATACACGCATATTTTCAATTTTCCCTAATATATATTTCGATGTGACTTATCGATGGATATATAGAGGGCAATGTATTATAATATATCACACGTTTTAGTGGGAAATATATAGATATAATGGTAAAACTTTGTTGTTGTTCTATGTGTTCTACCTACCTAAGTCGATACACATAATATATATTTTATGTGTGTGCGAGTGTCAACGAATAACGATATGTGGTGTTGACGTATATTGTGTGTTATGGCTCGTGTAATATGTAGTACATCTATCACGTACCTAAACAAGAGTTTGATAAAATAATGTGTATAATATACCATTATATTTTTTCTGTTCGGCTTTTATGATTCCCCGAACAAAGTGATATATTACAATAATATTATATTGTGCTTTGAGAATCGGTCACGCGCGAGCCGGATGTTATAAATTCGTAAACGGACTTAGTGGCATTATAAGTACAGACTCGTTGCCACCCATATGGTGGCGTCTTCGGCGGTGTATACCTCAGCGGGAAGTCTCGCTCAGACTAGAACGTGTCATTTCTGGAAAATATCTGCTCAGTTTCGTATATCTACCATATTATACACAATGCCATGGTTCGCTGTACTTACCACGAACAATCGTATTAAGGAAGTGAGAGAAATAAATAAATAATACCAATATATGAGGGGCATGCGACATAATAGCGATCCCTTGCAGTCTTATCATACCTACGTGTCTGCAAGTGTCTGAATTTAAAGATGAAAAAAGACGCATTGTCCTAAATTTTCAATTCAAAATAATATAATATAATTTAATATCACGTCTGACAGTTTTTAATTTCATACTCGTACCTGAATCCTCTATCTATTGTTAAGATCCCCGTTGTCGAAATTATACAAAAAAATTGTCTCTTTCCGCACATGCTCGCATCATATTATCCTTTAGACACATATCGTCTACCTACGCCAGCGCTTCTGACCCTGCAGGAAACACTTCAATGGACTCGTGTCCAACAGTTTTTGTTCAAATAAACCATTTTCTTTGAGCTCTCTGACAAAGAATCAAGTGTACCTACAATATAATAATGTATCGATGAACAATATAGAAACTTGGAGTTTGTGCCACTCCCGGTGGATCGTCTTCGCACGTGTCGTGTTCACCTCGACGTGGACAGACGAAATAGAAAGATGACAAAAGTACACTTTATAATATAATTTTATATAGGTTCAGCCATATATAGGTAGGTATATATCATTATTCATTATTTATAACCGTCACAGATTAAAAAAGAGCGTATACATATAGATATATCAAACATACCTAATATATAAATATAATATGTATAATATATGAACGGCGAGGTATATAGGTTTTTTTTTCCAATACGTTTGCACGCCGAAACGTGCCGGACCTCTTGGCATTTGGGTCGGATCTCCGCAACGACGACGAAAAAAAAATGTATAGTTTTTTCTTTTTCTTTTTTAATTTCTATGTACGTGATAATAATAATTCATAGTCTCGAGACATAATTATATATAATATACATCGCTGCAGTGCGGTATTATGGTCGTCGTCCGTCTTGCCCGTTTAACCGAATGAAACGTACATACCTAATTATATTATCGCAACGTCGATACAAAACAGTTCGGTATATTATACAGTGTAAAAAAACTGTAAAGAAATACCAATACACGCGTATATTGAAATATAACGTGATATTATATTATACAGGTATAGGTATAGGTATGTTTATTGGTATATTGCGGCCTATGGTATTAAACGTCATGTGTTGTGAGTATACGCCATTCGTTATATCATCGAAACAACAACCGACCACACCATGTACCGTGTGTCTCTAAGTTAAATTATTTATATACGTATATTTGGTGTCCTCGGGACATATAGGTAACGAAATATAGGTATGCGCAAAACCGAATTACATTATAGCCGACTCGTCTGCGGATAGTGACGCGAATTCGTCCTCCTCCCCACCACCACCCTAAAGCGTTCATCAGCGTCAATATACCGTAATATAGGTACCTACACGACAAGTTAAATTCTAGATTGACTATTATATAGTTTCAGAATTTCATACCTATGTGGTGTGTTGTGTGGGTCTGAGTCAATTTTACTGTTTAGGCTCATTTAAATATTATGTGGTTTATATAATATACATAATATGTATTACATAATATATAAGTAATATTATATGTATATACTATTACGGGCAAAACGCAAACTGTCTATGATATTTCGAGCAATTAGTCATATATTTAATTACGGCCTTCCAAACCTAGTTGTGAGTTGTGACAAACATAATTCGATCAAAACTATAGCAACTATATTATATTTCACTTTAGGCACCGAGTTTATTCTTCATTATTCGGTACATATGTACCGAATAATGAAGAATAAACTTATAAAAATTACAATAACTATACTGTATCCCACTATCGAAACTAATTAAATTGTTTCATGTCAAGTTTATTTGAAAAAAACCCAAACAATTAAATATATTTGTATTACCTAAAGTTATACTGTTGTAACAATGATAGTATTATTATATGATAATAGTATTATGATATGAAAAAAAATCATAAAGGCAATCATAGACATTATTGTCGAATAAATGTACCTACCTATGATATATTATAATTGATATAAAATAGTATTTAATATTGGTATTAGGTTTCACGGGAAAAAGCCAAATTATGACATTATGCCCAAGTATATCAAGTAGCACTAAAGTTTACGTTTTGTCATTTTTACCGGGCATTTCTCTCCCATTTTCGACTTTTGCCCTAACCACATATTATAATATAATATAATATATAGGTCTACTAACTTTTTAATAGCTCAGAGCTCTATAAATAAAATGACGAATATTCGTTTTGGCGTACCCGGTTGATAAAAGTGTTATTTATTTAAGGCAAATTTAAAAACCAAAAAATCTGTAACGATTATAAGTAGATACTTACTTACAAAACAAAGTCAAAATTCCTCTGTCTAATATGCCATAGCTAATCTAGTATAAATAATTCAACTATAACGGTAGATATTTAAAACAGAGTTGATAAGCAAGAATATCTAGGTAGGTATTATAGGTAGCATATGACTATAGTCTCGTATAGTTTAATTGAATATTTGTGTGTTTTACCGACGAGTAAAACAACTAAAATGAACCTACGATTTTAAACGACAAAACTCCTTATTTTTTTGAACGCACCGCACGTGTTTGAACGCATATATTATAATATTTCTGGGACGCAATAGTTGCTTTTATAAGTTAAGCGATGGTTAAAAAAATTTTGCTCGCTGTCGGGGGATAAACGTTACTTTTTATTATGTTGATAAAAAAAAAAAATTAAAAGTTACTTTATATTCGCAGGTTGAAAGTTTTTCGAAGATGAAAGTAGGAATAAGCCAATATACTTAAGTTATCGACAGAAAAGTTTTGAATTATGTTTCTCACCAGACAAACTTGGCAGTTAAATGTTGTACTCCCATTATATTATTATAATATATACCTACCTACTGCAAATAATTATATTGGAAACATTTATTATATACCTATTATAAGAGGCTGCAAAGAGCTGCAGGATATCTGGTTTTACCTCGATGGCTCGATCGAATATGTTTATTTGGATTTATGGGCATCGGAGCAAAACGAATTTTTGCAGTCTGATATAAATATATAATATAGCCGTATAGACAGTTGCAGTCTATAGAAAACAGCTATACAAATTTACTCCAGATATAAAAATATTATGTAATCTAATTAAATTTTAATCGAAAGGCTTAGGTTATTATATTATATTATAGAAATAAAAGTATAATATAAGTAGGTAGTATATTATTTCTTGTCAGGTGGCACTGCTGGGAGTCTCCCTACTTTACAATTAATGTTATTTTATGTCACCACACTTACTTATTATACATTGTTGTATAGATTGTAAATATATATTTTTAAATAAAAAAAAAAGTAATTTATTATAATATATAGTATGGGAAATTCCGCTAATCTTAACTTTTGAAAATTACTATCGTCAAGTATAATATTATGCTTATGTAGCGTTATACACTGCAGTTTTCTTAGTAAATATAATAGAAGCTCTGTAGTGATATAATTACTGACTTACCTTAATTTGATTATTTTCATGCCGATTGTTTTTCGTACATTTCGTGTAAGTCTGAATGTAAATGGACACTTTCGACCACTGCTCTAAACTTCTGATCAATCGTAACGCGAATCTCTCATTATACCCGGCAGATGTTGGCTGGTGTTTCAGGTTTCACACTTAGGTTCAATTCATATTTTATGTACACTTTTTAGGTAGACTATACTACCTACAACAACCCTCGTATCGATAGAACATCGTTTATGTAAAAATATAACCAAAACCCATTTTAAAACCGTATCATTAGTTATTGTTTAAGCAAGAAGAACAATAATAACTATTAGAAAAACTGTATTTGGGGGAGGGGAGTTACTTGCCCTTACAATTTACATGACACCCCTAATAAATACGGAAATCTAAATTTTATAAATAAACATGCAGTTATATAAATTAATTTGAAATCATATGTACGTGTATCTATGCACCTATAACTTCAATATATGAACTTTAATTTAATTAATAATATTATGCTAGTATAGGTACTTAAGTCTGCAGCAAGACTAAAATCAAAATTTTGAACTCAAACTCATTCAAAACTTTAGTATTAATATTTAATAGTACTGAATTAGTAACGATTTGGAACTTATCCTCGAAAATGAATGTTTCTATTTTCGGGATGCCAGGCTGACGGATTTGTACACGTATGTCTCTGTGGCGTTAACGACATTCGCGGCCCATGCAAAAAACCCGTGAGCAGTATTATTATTACAATTGGTTCTAAATAATAATACCAATTTAAAGTACCTAAATATTCGTCCTGCGCCTGTTGCAGTTGGAGACTGTTTATTTTTTATTTATTTTTTTACTTCATTATACTCTACTGCAGGCACATGAACGATTGCAATGACAGGAATATAGGAAACTTGAAAGGTGATGCTAAAAAATAAAAACACTCATTTAGACCAAATTTGTAGACTACAATTTTAATACAAGAATCGTGTAAAACATTGTGTGATACCGCAGTGGGTTTTTATTTTTTTTTTATTTTATTATTCCGTCGAACGACAAATAAATACATTAGTACATAATATAGGAGCGTACACGTAGGGGATGGTTGGGGTGGCGGGGGGATGGAGGGGGTTCGTCGGAGGGTACAGCGAGTGATGATGTATATACGACCCGACGGGCGATAATATTGTGACTGGATTCGACGAGACCCGGCACATCGTTCGTATATATAACATGCACTCGTCGGGGAAAAAGAAAAAAAAATACAGGGCGGCGGTTGACGTACTTACATAATAACAACGTCGTGGAAAAACAACAATCACAATAATAATACATGTCATAATGTTATACAGGTTACGTACATAGTACACAATTCGTACGTTATTGTAGGCGATGATCATATAATTAACATATTATTTGGAACAGGAAAAAAAAATACAAATGGAAAAAAAAACAATTCCAAAAATCAATATTGCGTTTGTCCTTATATTGCGATATACAAAACAGGCTAAAAAAAATAATTAGACAGAAATCAAAAACGTAACATGATAATAATATAATATGTCTGTGAAACAATGTCACCGCCACCGTGACCGGGAGCGAGATAATATTATTTTAGGTACTTTATGACAATTTACAATATATTTAAATTATATTATATTTATCATAACAACATAATGTACCTACGTTATAAATTTCCGATTTTCGTGAGTGTATAATGTCGGGGGGGGGGGGGGGTGATGGGGGTGAGGACGTGACTGTTACATATATATGCGTATGGGGGAGGGTAGTATACGGAATTATGACAAACTATAAATAAAAACAAAAAATAATGTTCAAATCAAAAAAGAGAAACAAAAACACCAACAATGCACACGTTTAGTATAACTCTAATAGTAAAATGATACATTCATATAATTGTTTGCCTTAGACGTTTAATAATAATAATAATAATAATAATAATAATAAAATAATACTACTAAAATAGTCGTAATTAATCAAATGTTAATCGTTATTATTTTTGTTTTTTTTTTTGTTAAGTTTTATTTTTTTTTAATTTTAAATATATATATATATATATATTTATAGAAAAAAAGCATTAGTATTAATTTTATACTTTTCTTAAAACTTTTTTTTTTATGTTATAATTATATAATAATAATAATAATTATTATAATGTATAATATATAATATATAATCATTATCATTTAATTTAATTTATTCATTATATTAATAATAATATTTTTTATATAATAAAACAGGAACCTTAGTACATATGTCAGCTAAATATAGGAACCTTGAATGCTGGGAGTAGATATCGGTATTGTCGCGGAGGGCGACAACAGATATCATTAAAAAAAAAAATTTTTTTTATTCTTTTTCGTGATTTTTTTCTTGTTTTTTCCGTTCGTCTTGCGCGCGCTCGCGCCCACGATGGGGGGGGGGATGGCGAATGCTCGCGCTAGTACCCAACGTGCGGGCGGATGGCGTGTGTGTTTGTGTGTATTTGAGTGTGTTTGTGTGTGTTTGTGTGTGGTGAGGCACGCGCGCGCGTAAAACGTTTTCCGGGGACGGGGCGCGTCGTCTCGTCCGCCGTCGCTGGCCGTGTTTGCAGCCGCGCCAACGACTGGCTCCTCCGTGCGTGGAGAGTACGTGCGCGGCGGCCGCAGCGTCGGCGGCAGTGGACGGCGCCGTCAAGTCTCGCTCCCAGCGACGAAGACTTCACCGGCCTACCGGCTGCTGTTCGGGGGAATCGATGGACAGGGGGGCGGGGGTCGGAGGGGGTTTATTATCGAATAGAGGAAGGGGTGAGTTTTTTTTCTCGGGGGTGGAGTGAGGGAAGTGGAGACGCGTGTCTCGGAGAAATGGGACGATTGTGTGTTTTTTGCATTTCGGCCTCGATAAGTACCTATATACCTAGTTGCATCCCGCAGCATATGCGAATAATCCCGGAACACTTATAACTTAACGTCTTTTCCGGTCGATGTAAAGACCGGAAGTGCCCGAAACGCATCCGACTTCAACATTATAATTGTGTTGTTTTTTTTTTTTTGGCGTTCCGGTGAGTGTTTTTCTACACCCATCTCTGTGATATCTACGAATCGGGCGCGATCGAATGGGCGGGTGGCACGAATGCAGGAAATGATAGGGGCGATATGGGGAGGTCGCCGGGGGGCAACGGGGATCGCGGGCCCTTTGGTGCCAACAATTCAAAGGACACTCGGTCCACGCCCCCCGAAAATTTTTAAAAATTATAGTGTATACAATTTATTACGTATACGAAAAAAAAGTTAGTTTATTATTATATATATATCGGTCTGCCGAAAATAAATCGGTTGAAGTAATCAAAGTTATTGAGGGGGTATAATCGTAACGTTATAATTTGTTCTGTTCCGAAGAAACACAAGAATGCCAAAACAAGTGAATTTAGTAAACCATAGATCAGGGAGCATATTATAAAATAAGTCTGTTAGTATGTTGTTAATTTTTTTTCTCTTTTTACACATCTAGAAACACTGCCTTAACATACTATAATATTATTTTATTTTGTCTTCAAACATTAATGATATATTATATATAATTATAATGAGTTTATCCAATTAAAATAGGGCATATATTTAAATATATTTATATATTTATATAATATTTATCGATTGCTAATTCATTAAATTAATTAAAATTATTACAGCACAATTATAGCGAGGTGTTTGTTACTTGACTTAATATCAATAATAATTTTGAATACAATAAATATTCGTTAAATAAAATTACCTACCTAAAACGTTTAATAATAATAATAATAATAATAATAATAATAATTGTAGAAATGCATTACAATACTTAACACCTAATGATGATTTTTCGGTTTATTTTTTCCGTACTCTCTTTTCATATTTACACAAACCTATATATACGTATTTATATATACTCTAAACATATGCTACGAAATACTAAGCGACCGTAAATGATTGCGCTAAATTTTACATCATTTCATAATAACTCTTATAATCGAGTTTAGTACGTTTTCATTTAATATAATTATTCATTAGTAGTTTCCAAAAAACCGCGCGTATCTTTTTTTTTTAACGGCGTCAATAAAAAAATAATAAGAAAAAAAACCTATAATACTAATAATAGTATAATAATAGTAATAATATAATAATAATAAATAAATAAATAAACAAACAAACAAACAAACAAGTAGCGTAAAGGAACTTTCAGTTATCGTATTTTTTTGTTTTTTATACACACATAAATAATTATTTCTTTTCGTATCGTTAGTGATTTTTCTTAATACGAGGAACTACGTACCTTTTATGAGATGAAAACAAAAATAGTGAGGAAACGAAAAACCGTAGAAATTTATTTGCTCTATACAAAACATTTTAAGACGGGACGCGCAAAAATGGGGAGAGGCGCGGTACTGTTTTTTTTTTCGTTATCATATTTTATCGTTTAACCGACGTGAAATAATACGCGCAGCGCGTGATGGTACGAATAATATTGAATAATATTATTATCATACGAGTGCAGGAAAATCGCAATAACCAAAAATCGAAAACCAAAAAAAAATAATCGAAGAAAGTCCTCTCCCCAGGAACATGAGTGTGTCGAAAAGGAACTTTGGGTAAGTTTTACACAATAATATTATAATATAAATAAATAAATAAATAATAGTAATAATAGTAATAATAATAATAATAGTAATAATAATATACATACACACATTACATACGTCTTGCATAACATATTTTGTCGTAGTCATTGTCAGCGGCGACCAAAGTGGAGAAATCTGAGCGGCCGCGTCCTGTCAGCGGCGGGCGAGCTGATGGTGGTGGTAGTGGCGTCGGTGGTGGTGATGGTGCTGGTGGTAGTGGTCGGAGTTACTGGCCGCTGCTCGGCACGGCGGGCGCGACGTTGCACGCGGCCGGCGGAGCGGCGAACTTGTGCATCTTGGCGGCAGCGGTGGCCACGGCGGAGGCGGCAGTGCCGGACGACTTTTTATCGGCAGCCGGCGCGCAAAACAGATTGGCGTTCGAGTCGCTATTGGGGTCGCGGGGCGACGGACTCCGACCGACCGCCTTGGCCGCGGCCAGCGCCGTGATCTGGTTCACCACGTCCTCCATCTCGTCCGAAAGGTTGGGCGACGGTACGAGCTGCTGCATGTGCAGTTGCTGTTGCTGGTGTTGCTGTTGCTGTTGATGATGGTGGTGGTGATGGTGCTGCAGGTGCTGGTGGCGGCCGACCGACGAGGCGGCGTTGCCGTAGTGACCGCCGCGATGGGCCGTCTCGATGTGCGCGCGTAGAGCGTGCACGGTGCCGTACGTGTTGGTCTCGCCGTTGGCGCCCACGCCACATGACCGACACCCGTACGCCGGGTGGGCCAGGGCCACGGACCCGGTGGTGCGGCAGTCGCGCTGCTGGTGAGCGGCCAGGCCCCCGTTGTCCGGGAACGCCAGCTGGCACTTGGCGCAAGCGTGCCCGACCGTCCGTCCGCCGTCGATGGCGTAACCCTCGGCCGGCAGTTCGACGGCTGGCACTGTGGCCGCCACTTCGACCACGGCCGTCTGGTCTGGCCGCACTGTCCGGCACCGGTCCGCGATGGCCTGGATCACCGACTGATCGAGTTGGAGCATGCGCACCGGAGTTCCCGACGGGCCGGTCTGCTGCTGCTGTTGCTGATGTTCTTGCGGGCCAGCGGCCGCTGTCATGGTGCCCGTAGACGTATTGTTGTTGTTGTTGGCGGCGGCGGCGGCGGCGACGGCTGCCGCTGCTGCTGCTGCTGCAACGGCCGTCGTACGCATACCATTTGTCGTGGCCGCTGTGGTGCTAGGAACGCCTGCAGCTGTAATGATATTATCCACGATATTAGAATTTCCCGCAGTCGTTTGAGTTTATATTAACCTATCATATTCACGATTGACATTTACTACGAATATACAAGGCTGGACATTAACGAGTTAAAATGTTAAAATAAAATTTTATTTTAACATCTTAACTTCAGTATCATTGGGTTTCCGTTAATATCTAATTAGGTACTAACTACTTATTTATGTTTGAATTAACGTCCAATCGACGAATTAAATTTTCCTTAACTGTGAACCAGGCTTAATGACCTAAAAGTCTAATATCGCTATCTATAGGTCACCGTAGCAGTTTAATATAATATTACTTAAATGTGGTTTTTTAACGGTTATCCATGAAAGACCTATGCCATAAAATCGTAATTTTCTTATAAATCGAATATATTAGGTACTGTTGAAAAACCGCACATTAACATTATATTATATTGATGCGGTTCCGGAAAAACGATTAGGGAGATACGAATATGATTTTCTGGACGCAAGACGGGTACCACACGGTACTATGTCTCGTACTTAATATCAAATTGTATAGTGTAGTAACGTGTGGCTGACTATCATAATTTACTAAGAATTCGTAATTTATTACACATTTTTTGTAATTAAAATAATTTTTTACATAATATAAATGTGTCCATAATTATTTATAAAGTATATATAGATAATATTCATTTTAATACTCAGTTTTTAATGAGATTTCCATGGTCTCCTGACAATTTAATCGATGTTTCTATATAACTTTTTAAATTATTATGTTTTGTTTGAGACACTGAAGCGGAAGTAAATGGGCCCATAAAAACAAATCATGGCACTGCCGACTATATAATACGTTTTGATACCTACACATATATTGTAATTCAAAACACCACAGAACATGTACATGTAACAACGCCATATGGGACGAGTGGATGACACAATAATAGAGCCGAATAGTGTTCAATAATATATTATAACGTACACAATTTTCCGTTTTCCGGTGCAGTGTTGACTGTGACGTATACTAAAAAGGTCAAAAGGTGAGAAAACTCATACATTCGAGTTATTGCCGGGATACGAGCCTGCAATTTTTCGCATTAAGGCGAAATTTTAACTACTATATCTAACATTTCGTGTGCGATATGGTATACGGAGAGTGTGGATAGGTCAACCATATTGGCGTTAGGCGCGTAAGTCGTATAATATAATATTATAGGAACCGACCGTGAAATGATCGTACCAATAATAATAATAATATGTAATATAAGTTTATAATTATTTGTGTAGGTAGATGTATATTATAATATATTATTATGTATATGTATATATATGTGTGTAGACGGCACGCCGACGTTCGGTCAATAATAATTTGTCGAACACCGTCTGTGGTGATTTTAAAAGACACACTTAAACGTTATCTGTCGTCGGGGAACGACGAAATGAAAAAAAAAATAAAAGGAAAAACAAAAAAAAAAAAAAAAGACAAAAAACCAGTTTAGTAGAGAATTACTAAAGGACCGAACGAGTCTGCCGCCGATAAAACGCGGTCCGTGTTAAAATACAACACGGTTGGATAATGGACGCGACGAGTGTGGCGTATACGCGGCGTACCTGTAAGCGATAACAACCGTCTCTCCCCTACATATGTACTTACTTAAGACACACACACACACACCCAAGCACACTGTATTATCGTACTATTACCGCATATAATATTATGTTCCTATACAGAGTATAATATGTATACACCCTCAATCGCTGTATCGCACTCTTCCTCTCACTCTCTCATACTCTCTCGCGCAGTCTCCGAGACGACACCTTTCCCGGCGATCGTCGTTATCATCTGCAGTAAATTGTCATAAAACAATATCCGGCGCGTCATTACCACGGTATAATAACGGTTATCTCGAGGACCCGCGGTGTAGGTACCTATACGACGTGTCTCGCGTGCAGAACTCGTACGATGCGCAATTTAAATAATATTGCGGGCACGCGTGCGAAATAATATCGGTACATCGTGACGTATATTACATAGTATGGTACTATGGTTTATCTAATTATTATTATGTTAGCAGTTAGTGTGTTATAATTTCCAAAATATAAAGAGACACACCGCTCGCGACGACCTGCAGACTCAAAGCGCGCACCGACCCGCGACAGCCCGATCACCTCCCTAAATGTAACAACATACAAAACACACACACACACACACACACATATAGGTACACACGTATAGTAAACAGTAATTTATTGAGCGTACACTAGTTACATATTAATATCATTAAAGGTACCGTAGAAAACGACCATATATATTTGAATTTTTTGCCAAGAAATAAATGGTGGGTTTCATTGCCCACGATGACTATATCATAAGGAATATCGTGTATATAGATAATAACGCGTAATATACTGCAGTAGCAGCAGCAGCACTACATACATGGCTGGCGTCCGCGGTTGTGGAACGTTTTCTTTCCATTTCAATCCCATTCGATAATTCAAACGAATTTCTCGTATGAGCGATACGCGTCGCACACAATAATAGATTATTATTATTTTAAGAGTAATATTCTCCTAAAGCATATACAGTTTTTGTGCGCGAGTGTTTTAATGACGCGATCGGTTAACAACCGGAGAAAAAAACAATGACGAACGCGACACTCCAGGCGTAAAATTATTATTCGGGCGATCCGACTGCAGTCAAACGGTCCGAGAACGACGGCGACGAGAGACGACATAATGTTATACAAACCGCGTCACACGATTTTATAATTATTATTTAGATCTATATTTGTACCTTATAAATCATTGTCACGCGAGCTCATATTATGTATTTATGTGATAGGTTGTGTGTGTGTGTGTGTGTGTGTTTTTTTCCGAATTTTATCTCGTGCACACGTGTAGCAGTAATCGTATTACGCACTAATATACTCGTTTTTCCATTAACTCGTCCGTACGTCCGGAACGTATCATTAAATTATGCGAGTCTGACGCACGAACATAACTCGACTGTTAATTTTTTTTTCTTCAAAAACGCGCGTTTCCAATAATATGCAGTGGTGGTATGCTCCGATGTTATAACATAGAAGACGCTTAAGCGCAGGACGCATTTATAATAAATGTAGTTTACAATCTAGCAAACCGAGTCTATATTGTCTATATACCTATTACGAATATCGGGTATTATTGTAATAGTACATGGTAGATACATGGTGCCTGAGGTCTAAGGTATATACCTGGTTTATACTTTTCACGTGATTGTAAGACCACCGTCGTGTAGTGAACCAAAGACGTTTCCTGCCCGAGCATGGGACATTTTCATACATATCTACTTATATCTAAATATTATATCATATCGATAGCGAAATATTGAAATAAAATATATTTTTGTGTCGAGGCTTTTTTCACTTTTTTGAAAAATGTTGGTCCACTTTTATACATGTATATTATACAAATAAGTTGCTTAGATAATAGAAAAACCATCTGTAATACCTAGTTACATATTTTGATAATATATTGTAAAATAAAGTGTCTACAACAATATTTTGATTTAAACCAACTGGGCACTATTATAAGGGTCCTGGTAATCGAAAGTTGTAAAAAAATGAGATAGGCAGCCACCCGTTGAATTTTTATTTTTTATTTTCATTGAAATTTTCGTCTGGGTTACGTGTCACACGACGTATTATAATCATGGTGCCGATGTTTCTCTCCCACCCCCATCATGCCTAACATACCATATTATACACGTAGTGCGTATGATATACTGTTGACCGGTCGTCGTTTTCGATTGTCTTTACGGTTTTTATTTTATTTTTTTTTTATCTTCGTCGGCGAAGGACGACCAGACACGACACACACCGCAGACAGAATACGCGCGAGGTTTTTTCAGCAAACATATCGCACCGACCAACACACAGACGCTCTGCGGAATACTCATTGTTGTGGCGGCACATGATCGGATTGTAATATCATTCGCCGCGGTCGGATTTGCAATAATAATTAGCGGCGGGGACATGGTCTTCTCATAATAATATATATAATATACGAACACGTATAGTATATAACGTCCCATATACAATATATATCTATATACCTATATGTGTGTGTATGTATGTATGTATGTATGTGAATGAGTGAGTGTGTATTGTATGTATATATGTATATAATATATTATATTAACTGCGCCGATGTGTAATCGGAGTAATAAACTAATAATATACGTCCGGGAGGGTGGCGATGAAGGGGGAAGGGGAGGCAGAAACTCATTCCGAAAACGAATAAGTCCTTGCCGGCGGATTATATTATTACAACGACAAAGATATTATATTATATATACGTATTATGCTAATGCGACACACACACATGCACATAATATTATGTTATAGGTTGTACCTATACTCGTATGCGTACGATTTTTTTTCTCGTATAAAATAATGTAATACGTGTGTGTGCGTATACAAACGTCGCGACACCGCCGTCGGATGGCCTTTTTTATTATTATTATTATTATTAATGGCTTCCAGTTTTTTAATTTCCAAGAAAGTAATGTGTGCTAGCGAGCTCGGCGATCGCGAGTTCCTTAACGAACGCCGCCGAGTCGCATATTATATTGTATCATATTATTATATTAAATGTGTGTATACCTATAGGTACGGACGGCGGTGGCGGCGTCGGCGGATGAAATGAACGTATATAAAATGTGTCAAATGCAAATGAGCGTAATAATAATAACCACGTGAAAGAATATAAAAATTATAATAAAAAAAATAAAAATACAAATAAATAATGGAAACTAATAATGAAATATGGTCGGACGATGGGCCCACGTTCGGACCGCCGCAGTATTATAATAATATTATATACGTATGTTTATTATGTGGTGTGTGTGTGTGTGTGTGTGTGGTGGACGAGATTGAGAAGAAGAAGAATTAAACGCGGTGTGCATGCGATGTGCTCGCATATAATTATAATAAGAAATCTGAACGCGAGCTTGTGTGTGTGTGTGTGTGTGTATACGGAAATCCCCCGGAGGTGTGGTTGTTAATTTTAACATCACTTTAATATGTAAATTAGTAACAGTTACTAATGAGCGACGGCTCCAGTGCGAGTAAATCTCCTTGTCGACCGCCACTATATTATATATAGGTACCTACACTGACCACCGACCATATACCCGACCCATACCAAACACCACCTCCACCACCGCGGGACCTATCGTTCGATTATATACGCGTAGATACAAATATTATTATTATAAAAAAGTAGCCGCCGCCGAACGGGAGGTATAATATAGTGTAGTGCTGTTGTAGTAGTAGTAGTAGTAGTAGTAGTAGTAGTAGTTATAGTAGTAGCATTAGTAGTGGTGCACCACGTGATTCCTATGATTCCGATTTGCATTTAAAATTGGTAAGACGTTATTATAATCGTTATTAAACCACCGCCGCCGACGTCGCACACACATAATATATAATATATTTTTATAATAATATCACCGAGCGCCGCACACAACGCTCCCATACGCGCCCGGGTCACGTACCGCACACGGTTTTACTGAGGTATAATAATATATAATATATTATTTTTCTTTTTCATTATCGTCCGAACGAGATAAATGACATTAATCGTTCGACATTTTTGTACATAAAGGACAAAAAATATAATACATGTGCAAGTCGGAGCTGATAGGTGCGGCCGTAGGTTATATTATCTGTACCTACATTATTATATTATATTGTACGTGTGTGACATTTTTTCGTCAAGACTTCCATTGTGTGTTCGTGCACAGCGAGTTAGGCACATAATATAAATATCCTAACGCCACCCGCCGCACACTGTAGTTTACGAAGATTTTTCGACATAACATGGCATTTCAAAACGTCTCTTTTATTATTATTATTATATTATTGTTGTTCGGAGCAATGTGTGTGTGTGTGTGTGTGTGTGTGTGTGTGTGTGTGTGTGTAAATGTATAGGCACAATTGAAAAAGGTGTAATATATTATTATTTATTATAGTACATATAATATAATAATAGTAAAACCAAATGATATATTTTATTATTAAAACCCTGCCGAGCAGTATATTTGGGTCGCTCACAGTTTTTCGTCCCTCACAATGGACGTTATGTGCGTTGGCACGAGTGGTGTATGTGTGTATGTGTCAGTACTCTGCAGTGTATACACGCGATAACTATAGTGTTCTACCTGTGGTCCGATGATAATAATATGTATACAGTTCTCGTTCACCACACGTGAAAGGGCACAAAAGATATATTCGACGTTAATATTTATAACGCATCCGTGCAACGGTCAAAATCGTTTTTGGGCTGACACCGACGAGTAGTCCTATAACTCATCCCAAAAAATAACAAATGAATCGAACTATAACGTGACACTTTGTGGCCAGAGAAGAATCGCTCCGCTTAATCCGAATGTCGTGTCCCCTCTATAGTAGTAGGTAGCCGGAAAGTACTGTTAATGATATTTAAAAATCTAATTTTTGGTGTCGCAGCCATAATCTCACGTAACCCTTTCCACTTTGCCGAAACATCACCTCGGACAATTGTGTCTTCCGTAACTGCAGATTATAATACGATCGCCTATAATATGACTATTACACCTAACGCATACGCGTGCGCGAAATAATCCGGTCTGTCTTTTTTCTCCCAAGTCGCGCGTGTGCTAGGCGAGAAAACTAGAATTTTCCACCGGGATTATATTATATTGTACGCGTGAAACGTTTTTTTTTTCTCTATTTTTTTTAAGGGTTCCAAAACAAACAGGAAACGGACTTTTATCTGTGAGCTTCCCGTGCACCCGCCCCCGCCGCGGTACACAGTTGTTTGCGGTCGCACGCTCCCCGGTGCAGTGTGTAAACAGCGGGGGCGGCGCGCGCGTTATCTCGCGGGCAGGACGGCCGAACAGGTATTCGGACACGGACGCGGTGGTGGTGTTGTCGTACACGCGTGTACACTGCAACCGCGGCGGAGGGTGGACGAGAAATCGCCCAAAGGGTCGTTCGTTCTCTCTGTTATTTTTTCCTATAACTATACAATAATGTTATACGCGTTATCCTTCCACTCCCGAAACGCGTCTCGTTTACACTGCCCCGGGGCACGTGCTGCGTTTTGTTTTCTCGCGCGTCTTATACACATCATCGTTACTACCTATATATAGTATATGCGTACATAATATATTGTTTAGTTTTTGTCGGACGACTCTATATACGGACGCTTTCCGTCGGTTGGGTTGGTCGTAAATCGTCACCGAAATCACATCGTTTCGAGTCCTTGGACCGTCATCGGCGCCGGACGATTTACAACGATACATATTGTGCCTATAAGTATCGTGTATGGAACTCGCACACCGCCGCCCTTATGCGATGACCTTAAATTTTTACAACCCCCCGCACTTGTCAAATTTCAACCCTTTTCGTCCGTTTATATAATGTACGCGCGCGCATCGTTTATACCGCGGCGGCGGTTATCTGCCCGGCACAAAACCTCCCCCGGCCGCCGCTTCATCGCGAAACAATATAATATAATAATATATGTAATGTATAAATATTGTGTGTGCAGCGTGTGTGTATAATATAATAAACTAAATTTTTTTGTTCCACGCGTAATGTATTTACACACCCGACCCTAATTATTTTATTACGCGGCGCGGAATTTTGTTTTTCTTTCATCCGGCGCGCACAATAGGTCCGAGTAAAAAAACTGTCCCGTCCTATATAACATATAATATATATATATATATATATATTATATATTATATAATGTGTATTTATTATAACACGCGTATTATATGCATCGGATGACGCGGCGGAAGGGGTTAGCCGATACCGTAATTATTGTGACATCTGTATTATTTCGGGCGCGCGCTAGAGAAAATGTGAGAGAAAAAAAAAATTGTTATTCAAATTATAACGTCGCACATGATAATAATAATAATATAATGACGTCGCTGCAGTTTGCCCCGCGGCGGGTGCCCGCGATATATACACACGGGGAAAAAAAATGCACACACACATAAAGTAATATAAACATAATAATATTACAATATGAATCGCGGTACATAATAATAATATATACAGGTGGCTCACCGCTGCACACACATTATAATAATGTATGCATATAAATATTACATAATAATATTGTACACAGCTTATACCTATATAATATATAGATAGTAGATACGTATGGGTAACGATCCGCGCGTTAACCGAATATTGCGCACGCGCGTACATAGGTACTGCAGTATATTATACTATACACATAAGGCATATGTGCATTATTCATACACGCATGCATAATATTATATGTATATACGGTCGCGTACGTGTGCATTATACTAAATCGGGATTAAGACACAAATTATTGTTATCGTTTACGATCCAAAACGTTAGCGCACGCACGCACACACACGATATGTACCTACGATACTAACAACTGCAGTACCTATATCGTATCATATTATAATATATAGGAATCGCGTCGGTTAGAGGACATACTATATTATAACATAAGCGCATGTTATTTAACCAACCTACATAATAATTTATAAGGTATTTTATAGGGTATATTATTATTACAGCCTGCTACTGCAGTCCCTGTGTTATATTTTAGTGCAAACTTATTATGCGGTCTGAAACATATTATAATTCACGCGTTTTTGGTATTTAAAAACCGAATATTATTATTATATTGTGTTGGTATTGATGAATGGTATATTTTCCGTATGTCCAATCGTATTTCATGCCATACATAAAGATTTTAAATTATTGTAAATGGTTTTAAGTATTCATGCATCTATATAATATATATACACTACAAACGATGAATGCTGCAATGTCTATATACCGTGCGGAATGTACGATCGTATAAGATTATGACGTGATTATCGATATGACTACCTATTATTCTTTATACGGCCCACTACAATGTCATATTATAGTCCACGTACATTACCCCCCCCCCACCATTTTGACTTTTGAA
>NC_042494.1:52297286-52414377 GCF_005508785.2 Acyrthosiphon pisum | reverse complement strand
AATTTCAAAAGTCAAAATGGGGGGGGGGGGCGGGGTAATGTACGTTTATAGTCCTCAATCGTCGTGTCTGATCGGGCGCAAATCCGGTTGCTCAAACGTCTCCCTATCAATACATTTTTTTTTTATTATAGGTGCTGCAAGTCATAGGCGATGTTATATAATATTATATTCAAATTTAATTCGACTATATGCACCACGGTGACGTCGTCCGTGCGCCTCCACCCCGCATTTCGTGCGAGGCTCTTTAAAACAGTACGTATAATAATATTCAAGTAGGAATTGTCATGCGATCCGAAAATGAAATTAATGGGCATGGGGGCTCCGTACCCGAGTTTGCCAGGCAAACAAGCACTGCGCGCGCGATTATATCGTCGTCATGTATATTGTTTTCACCATCCTCGTAACAGTTGTTATTATCGTTTAGCGTTTTCTATTTCTAGGTTTTTTTTTTAATTTTTAATTTATTATTTTTTTTTTATACACTCCTCGTCATATACTTTTACGCACGACAACCACCGACAACCGATCAAAACACTATCGTTCCGCCGCAGTCGCGCGCTTCAATTCTATCCCATTTCGTATACGAATATATATCATAGGTATTTTTTTCGCCCCATTTCCGACGCTCATTCGGCACGAGATGCGATATATAGTATACGTTGGACACGGCTGTTGTTTGGTATAGTCTATAATTGTAGTACCTACCCGTATAGGCACCACTGTGGGGAGGACGTTTAGCATCTCAAAACTAGTTTAAATATATTTTTCCGAAATCACCGTTAACAAACAGTTGATAACATAATTATTATGTTATAATAATATTGTTGCTTAGGTATTAATGCTTTAAACTTTTATATTTTGATTCGGAAAAAGGTTGTGATTCTGCATCTAGGATCGTGGCTCTATGCATTCTTTCTTCTAGTCTATATACCTATAGGTATGTCGTAATATGTTGTATAATTAATGTATGTGTGTGAGCGTGTAACATGTCTTTTGGTAATGTAAGAAATTAAAGGGTTCTGTGTTCTATATACGCGAAGTAATAAGTGGACGATTCCGGAAATTGTGTTTTTTTTCATTACCTCCCAGCCGGCCCGCGAGCCGTTTAAACGCAGCAGCCCGTGTTGCGCGTATAGTATATAGTTCCCCTCTTTTGTGTTACGTCAACGTCAAACAATTAGCAACGATTATCCTACGGAGACGGCCGAGTATGCACATATATATATACTATAGGTATGAGGGTTTTAATTGCACGCACAAGTCTCGGGAGGAGGATATTAAGCAATTATCGAAAAGAATGAAAAGAAGACTGTAGTGAAAAAAAATACGAAAAAGAATGTAAGAAAGGGAGTCGTCGCTGTTGTTGTTGTTGTGGTTGATGCCGAGCCGTTGCGTCCTAAGCCTTCATTAACTCAAAGAATTCGTGTATAATAAACCTGGCACGAGCTAAATAGGATCTTTTGTATACGCGTACTCTTTATACATATCATTATTATTATATTTAATTTCTGGTCCGTTTTTATATTAAATAATATACAAGTTATTGCGTCTTTTCCCCCGTTTCGCCACTAAACCACGCCGGAATATTTAATTAACCCGCGTCGCTTGCCGCCTGTTGCTTGCTCGTGCCGCCGCCGCCCGAGGGATCGCCCGGGCCGTTTAAGACCCATCACAGGCAGTAATTAGCGCTCAAAAAGAGGGGAAGAAACTGGGTCAAGTTTTAATTGCCGTCTGGGCAAACGTCGCCGTCCGGGGCGTTTTTTCTTCAATCGAAGCTATACGAGCTAGCAGCCTTTGATCGCGTACTTTCGGCGGCGTATCGCGACGCGAACAGATGTATACATACATACCTATATGTACATACACCAAACGGTGTTCTGTTATTTCTTTTTCACAGTATAGTCTTGACTCTACAGAAACACGCCGGTCCCGTACTCGCTTATGATAAACGATGAAATAATATTCGTATCATCGTAATCGCGACAATATTAGGCACAATAACATATTATACGATTCATCATTATATACACGACCGGTCGGGTTGAATATAATACACGATTTTTTTAAATTTGTTTGTTTCCGGCTCGCACTCTCCGGTATAAGGTACATATACACCTATACCTACCGCGGTATATCTCGCGACGTGTACTCTGCGGCGCATACGATGATCGCGAATAACCAAGTTCGCGAGAGATCCTTTTGTAAACTTTGATTTCGGCCGCCGTCGTCGGCACCCGGGGGCCGGGCGCCCCGCCGGCTTTCGTCGTGCGAAGTCATTAGCGCCCGATTGTTTGATTCGGAAACCCCGTTTACTACATATTATTATTATGTACATTATATACACTTACTATTATTATATTTTATATATACCTACGCGGCGCGCTAATGATTCACACGGTATATAATTTTTCCTTTTCACCGTGCTGCAATGTGTGCATAGCGGCAGCAGCAGCAGCATCAACAGTAACATATATAGTAATATAATAATAATAATCATTACGACAACCCAAATATTGATCGACCCCGGAAACGAGACGTCAATAGTACGTACACGCCGTCGTATGACGTTGGAGGTATATAGTTGCGCGTTCCTTTATATGCGTCATTATTATTATAGGTGTATGTATATTATATTATGCTCGTTTAGAGACGAGAACGGGCTAACCGGGGAATCTACAGCAGCAGCAGCAGCAGCAGTGTATCGATTCGGACCAAAATCAATAGATCGGAAACCGTCGGCCGTTAAAAACACCGTGCGAACGGGTCGATATATAATAACAATAATTATTATGCAGTACCTATGTACGGAGTCCGGATGACGAGAGAACAAAACGTGTACCTATTATATTATAATATTAAAATGTTCATGCTACGCACACATAATATTCGACTACCTACAACGATGTGTAAATAATAATAATAATAGTCAAAACCGTCGTGACATTTTCGGCGTAGAAAAAATTGGAGGGACTACCAGGGGGTGTAAAATAAAGACATGAAAAAACAAAAACATTAAAATCGTCCACACAAAACTACTGCGTAGACTCATAACATATGTTATTATGTTACAATTTAGTTTGGTCGGACAAACCAAAACGTGCAGTGTACACCGCATTCTATATTTACATTACGCCATCCCGCGCACGCCCTGATACATCACGAGAACGTTAAGATCGTTATTGTTATTATTTTATAACAAAGTAATAATAATAATGATTGTACGTGTGTAATAATAATAAACACATTCTAGCGAGACTTTTATGGCTGCAGTATAAGCGGGGTGATGATGATGCTGTACAACGCTCGACGACGGGTTTTCGGACGAGTGTGAATTTTTTTTCGCCTTGTCTCCGTTGTATACCGAACCCGTTGAAATCGTGGTCATCGGTTTTTTCATGTTTTTTTTATTCTGTCGGCCGAAAATCGTTCACAAAGGACTCTGCGGCGAAGACAACAATGCGCGAATATTAAAAATCGACGACGATGAAAAAAACTCACATTTCTCAAACCGGACGATAATTAGTCGTTTTGGATGCGAATCATGTTAAGCCCGACACATCCGGGCGGCGGTTACCCAAACTGGTCGGCAGCGTCGGCGGCGGTTCATTTGAGTAAGATTTTTTTTTTTTAACATTATTTTTTAGCGTGTATTGTATCGTATACTCACGCGCGCCGTACGTGTGTGTATTATACCTACGTTGCAACGTCGACGGCGGCATTCGCCATTAACACCCGATACCATCTCCCCCGCACGCCGTTACACCAACCATATACGTTTATACGTATATAGTATGTACGTCGGTTTTTTTTTTCAAACCACCGAAAAACAAACACAATTACAGGATGGGCTACCACGTATACCCGGGCAGGTACCTTAATATTCGCAGTGCTCTTCCTTCATCTCGTCCGAGAGAAAGATGTATATAAGACTACCGGCTCGCTGATGATTGACCCGCCAACGAAGGTAAATCATCGTCGGGTAGCCCCCTACACGTCGGCGTGAATGTATAATATTAAACACACGTGTAAAATACGTACGTGTATACCCACCTACTATGTACGGGTATTATAATAATGGGTGCCAACTTTAATATTATACAGTAACGGATAATATAAGTATAAAACGAAAATTTTACATAAAATTATAATATTAATATTTGTTATTATTATGTTGCAGTAATGCACACCCTTTGACCAGAATTGGATGCGTTTCGTTTGCTACAGTTTCCATGCGAGTTATTATTTGCAATAATAGTCCGTCGATGACGGCGTGGGACATTTAGCCATCATATTATAGACAGCTATGAACAATTATTATTAAACGAAACGGTCGGATTCGATCAACGACAATTATAATATATTAGTGACAACATTGATTTTTTTCGGACGCACCAAGCCGACACCTGCGCCATTTCTACGCATAGACGATGCGTTATGTAAATGAGGTTTATAATATATGCGGTATATTATGCGATAATTTAGGGACAGGCGGCGGAAATAGCGTTTAATTAACGCGTTAATTTCTGCTACTCTACGGCGAGGTGTTGACACGATATAAACGAGGTGGATGTTTGGTAAAACAAATCGTAACTGTATATACCGTAAAAATATGATCGTATAACGTCATAATATATACGAATTATTGCGTGATATATATATAACGGTCACGCAGGTGAGCGGGGAAGCTCAAAGACGGCTGTTTGCTCATGAGCGTCTCGCGCCCACGCCCCGTTGTGTTTTATGAATAAAACTCGTCGAGTGCGTTTTTTTATAATTTAAATTTAAAGCGCGCGTTTCGTAGAGACAAAAAAAAAAATACACTAAAAATGACTGGCACATCATCGCCACACACACACACACACACACATGCGCGCGAGCGCGAGCGTAATCCGTTCGTCGTCGACCCGAACACCTGCCCGAATAATTATTTTTAATAAAAGAAAGGTAAAAAAATGAGAGACAACGGCAGCAGCAGCAGCAGCAGCAGCAACAACAACAGCAGACGCGTCGCATACCCTCCGATCACAAAACTATACGGTGAGTATACACATAGATATACTCGGGCGAACGCGTACTTCTGTATAATATATACACATGGACAATAATAATAAAACGAGGTATTACAAAAAAAAAAAAAAAAAATGAAGAAAAAACTTCCTACGCGCTCATAACAACGCTCACAGAATACTAATTGGGATAATAATAATATTATTATTATTATTGATGTATAAAAAACGGCGTAATATATGCGCAGACGACGACCCGGAGCCACGCCGACTGCCGAGGGGAGGTGGGCACATTATTATATTATTATAATATTGACCTATGAAACGCGGCGGTGGTGCCATATACCTACTATCCATTTAAATGGCCTAAGCGCTAATTTTCTCAATCGATTTCCCCGTTTTTTCAATCGTTTGTATTTTTATATGGTTTAAACCATAATAATATGGTTAGGTTAAAATAATATTTTTACAATTTTTTATGCCATCGAACTACTGCAGAATTTACGACGTTGCCACTTCACACTGGTCATCAAAAATTCAAAACTATCAATACCTTTAAATTTTAAAAATTGACTTTTCTCAATACATCATTATAGTATCCATACCGCATATACCTATTAGTATTATTTGTATAATATGTAGCTTGATACCATAAAATTAGACATATAGCTGATGGTTGTCATCGTTATAAAAACGAAAGTAAAAATCCCAATAATGATAACTATATGATGAAGTTTTTCAAAAATGCCATCTAATTGTAAGTACTTTAACTGGGTAAAAACGCAAGAATCTGTTAAGAAAATAAGTACATAACCAGACACTTATAATAGATCATATTATAATCCGGCGAAGCTGCATAGCCGTGTAGGGTTTCTCGTTTGCGAGACGTGACTGGACGCGTTGAGCAATAATTATTAGCGCGGAGTTAAAAGACGAAAGACTCCTGCAGAGAGGGAATAGAAGGAACGATAGCAACGCCACGATAAGGATGTACAAAATACATTATTCCGGTTACATCAGCTCGTTTGTCAACAACTCGAAACGGGTATGCGCATTTTTTTTTTAATAATAATACACGTGGTTTATTATTATTATTAAGCGCGGTGTATATATACAGAGTAGGTATATTGCTCTGGTTTGAATATTATACTTTCGCCCGAACGACATAATTAAAATTCGTCTGCGCGCCCTTCTGCGGCTGCGACGCAACAACCCTCGACCGGAGATTTCCTCACCCCATCACAGCCGCGCCCGGTCGGTTGCTTCTTATTATTATACCAAGCCCGATGATTCATTTAGGATTCGATTCGCGCGCGCGACTTTCATGCTAATGCCACCGCCGCCTCCACTGGATTGTTGTGTACATATTATATTTACGTACGCAAAAAAAAAAAATTAAGAAAAGACCCTTTGTGGTTTATTTTATTTTTACTTCTTTACAGTTTGTTAAGTTCTCGTCTTGTTTGCGCACCACTCACACACACACCGCTATACTGCCGCTGAGGAGTGAAAAAAAATAAGGGGCTCCTTAATTAAAAAAAAAAAGGCAAAGCAAGGTGGGCGTGAAAGGCAACGGTTATTAAAAAAAAAAAATCCCCCTCGTGACGGCGTGCGGAACGAAAACGAAATGATCTGATTTATATATATACTTTTTTTATAATATTCTCCTTGTTCTCGCGCGCCGTTGCAGCCGCTCTCTTATTATTAAATATACGCCGCCTTATATATGTTATATGCGGCACACACCCACCGCCGAGAACTACTCGAACAAGTCGAATAGCACTAACGAAAGCGCACTACCTATTTATTTGTAAAACGTCCCTTATTATCATCGTCAAATTTAGCGCTTTCGTAAAATCATTGGACGGCGCTAACTATATGATGCTATTATAATAGCACCCCCGCTCGAGTTCAAAACAGACACCGACAAAAGATAAAATCACGATTTGTTGATTATTAGATATTAAATATTTTACGCAATCTCTATGTTGATTAAAATATGCACAGCATTCTAACATGGTTGCTCGACGAGATTTTTTCTTTATTAAAGTTCGAAGACAGCTTGATTTTATAACTTTTCTAGAATCCATAGATCTCTCTTTCACCGCGATCGCGAACAAAGAATGTACGGTTTCTTCCGTGTCGCCCTGCTTAACTGATATAATAATATATATATGTTATTGTTATCACTACCTATAGGTATAAATGCGATAATATAATATTTTGTTATACGCATATATCGGATTAGACATGAAATAACAATGTAATCGGATTAATTAATTACGAGGGTTCCGATGAGTTACATCATCGGTTTTAATTATTCGGGCAAAGCCAATTTACGCCTTAGGAAGCCATATAGAGTGGGCTACGCGATAACGGTTTAGTATAGTTCGTACGCGTATCTATACTACCTATGTTACAAATATAATATACCTATATCTAAACTATATATTATAATATATTGTACGGCTGTGAATGACTTTGTGAAAAGGTCACAGCGGTCGGGTCGTGGAAAAAAAAGAAACAAAACATCCGGTAAAATGAGAAAGGCATCGAAAACGGACAAAAAATTTCTATCTACGACGGTGACGATACAGTTGCGGGAATATATTATACAGCCCTGCGGATATAATATGTGACGTAAGTGTGTAATATAAAATCTAAATCCATTTAGATTGGAGTCTCGGCCACCGCCGCCGCCGCCGCGCCGTACCGATTCCCTATAAATCACGAGGTCGCGACGGTTGTTTTACAAAATCGCCTCTTGTTCCGCCGTGTGCGTGTGTGTGTGTGTGCGAGTGTGTTTAATTTGTATTCCGTACCGCAGAGCAGAACCGGTCTTGGCGAGCCAAACTCGAGAGTGGAAGAACAAAAAATTTTCTCTAAAAAAAAAATCGTACGTAGGTACCTATATATAGAGAAATAATAATAATAAAGAACACATTATTCGTATAATATACGTATATATATACGCTCGCGATCGCGCGCACGCGCGTTTGTCCATGTGAGTATGGGTACGCACGTCTAATATACATATTATTATATACGTGTAAGAATATTAAAAAAACGTATACGCGTCGCACAAACACACGACTTATACGTAGGTATTATATTATATCTACACATAATGGTCGACGCTCGTACGAGGCGATATTACATTTCAAAATATTGTGTACTGCAGCCGTAGGTACACAACTCGTATGATTGCTGTACGTATAGACTATAATATAATATAGAGAGATGTATAATACATATAATAATACGTCATCGTATGATATCATAATATGTTGGCCAGGAAGGACGTGGCAAATAGCGATATAATTTTCGGGGGAAAATAAAAACGAAACAGGAAACGGTAGTAATAATGTTTTCGATACGTTTACGCGGTACGTCGTAATATACAATAATATTAATTATTATATTATTATGGTGGCAATAATATTATATTATATAGTGCACTATAGTAACTAAATATTATATACACGATATTTAAAACTGTAAAATGCTATATAATCGATGCGGGCATACGATTCGGTTACACGTGGTACAATAATGGATATACCATTGGTAGGTAGTTATTACACTTTATGACCAAACACTTGGAAACCAAGAGATATATGGTGGTAGGGTTAAGGTTTTATCACCCTGTTCTATACTGCAGTAATTGAAAAAAAATACTGTGCTCTTAAAAAAATTACAATTTGATTGCGTTTTTGAAAGGTCGACGATCAGTTCTCTAGTGATTTTGTAATCGTGTACCCTCAAAACATGGAGCAATATACGAGATTATAAATTTTTTACTTTTTCCGATCATTACACAAGTTCCGACTAGCTCATCCGGACCGCGTACACTATATTTTTTTTCTTTTTCGATTGTCGTTAATAAGACATAATGACGTGACAATAACACGATATGGTCGTCGCCTGGCGGATTACAATAGCGCCGCAATGAACAGAAGACTATACGTAATAGGTATATAATATAATGCAGCTCAAAGGTTTCCCACTTAATAAATCACTGTTCTCTCGCCCGGTCTCACTCACTCACGCTCTATCTCCCTCTATCATTCTCTCTCACTCTCCGTCACTCGCTATCTCCTTCTCTTTCTGTCTAAGCCCGTATACGCATAACGTACAATAATAATAATAACAAAAATAATATGCATCTATATCTATATGTGATCGCCGCCGCAGTCGGAAGTGTGCGGTCGACTAATCACGCACGGTAATCCAATTATTATGAAATGTACAGAGGTTTCAGTTCCACCACACACACCGACATACACTCACATTTACACACATGACATACTGTAACCGATTACACACCGCCATGTCGAAATGTGCAACTAGACTTTTTCGATATTATCTGACTGACGCGACGAGGGTTCTCATAAAATTAATATTACGGTAAAACGACAATGTTAAAATTTAAAATAATATTATGATTATAGCTACATCGTCTGACGAGACAATTGGACGATATTGGTGATCTGAATACATTCCAAAGTGCACAGCGGCCGGTGGACGATGGTTATATATTATTATATAAAATATATGTACATTTTATTATTGGCGAAAGGATTCTCGGGACTTGCGCATAAATCAACGGAGGGCTAGAAATCTATAAATCCTGCGAATTCGTCCCCATCGAAATATTATATGTTATTTATACGCTTTTCCGAGGCGGGTGCTTTCCAAAATAATATTTTAATATCTCGGCAGCTCCGCGTCAGGGTGGTGGCCTGCTGAGCCGTCTCGGAGACTCGTCGATACGGGCCCCGTCTTATCGATTGGTTCGTATGCGTGTGGGGCGGCGGTGGCGGAGATGGTGTTTACATCACTATAGGGATCGGCTTTTGGCCAGAAAAATAATAATTCGTTTTATACATTTTTTACCCTTCGGGCGGGCGAGTGTCGTCGTCATTTTTTAAGTCTCTACGCGCGAAAAAGAAAGAGAAAAAAATGAGGAAAAATAATCAAACTTGTCCCTTTTATCGAGAGGGAAAAAACCACCCTTCTCGTCGCGCTTATATATATATATACGGATCATAACACCCCAAGCGGAGAGGTTTCCTCGATAGACAAAAAAAAGAACATAATATACACACCTATTCACGTGTATAATATTACACGATATAAATATTATTATTATTAAGTTTTTTATACGAGTGCTTTGAAATGTACCTACCACAAGCCACAACTATAGCATTCGCTGCAGCGAATTTACGTCATATTGTAAACTCGCCGCCGACGTCTGAATTACAAGCAAACCAAAAACCATAATATTATAAGGAACAAAAATGTAAAACTCATTAACCACTTTGCAAGATGACGATATTGGACTACGAGCGCGGTCGCCGCACAAAAGCAGCGAGCAATAAAATCTTCACTGCAGACGTACTTTCCGGACGATTTTACGACGGGAAAAACGCATAAAATCCGAAACCTTCGACGTTAGACGGCCGTGCGGTGTGGATAGTCCGCGTATGCTATAATTTATATTATAACATTACAATAATATATTGTAATTATTTAATGATATTATTGAACGACGACGGCCATAACAATATTTTAATCTCGGCGGATATCAATGTTGCAGATATTGTCGGATTTCCGATTGGCAGAAATTCTTTGGGCCGTTGCGGTGCATACAATATCGTAATACAATAAAATTATATTATATTATATCGACCAATTTTATTTTTTTAACGCGCTGATAAAAATCGATTCGCTACGACCGCGTGCACAGCTCTCTCGTCCGTCGCCGTTCCGATGCAATTTTATAATAACGATAATAATATTGTACGTCAAGTAATTATAACCACGTTTAACGACTTCCGTTCGATATTTCCCTATATACATTTTTTTATAATATTCTGCACACAATAATATTACCTACTTCCGGAATCAAGTGATGGCTATTCAAAATGCAACAGTGTACCACCTACATCGTATACAGGCGACGTTCGAAGCGCGCCGCGACGAAAAATCGACCAACCTGGTATATACCTATAGGTCACGTCGGTTACAAGTTTACAACCTATCCGGTAAAACAGTTTGGACAAGCTATCGGAATAATGTAGTCGCTATACATTATAGGTATTATACGCGGGTACATCGTGGTCAGTGATATCCATCGGTGTGTACCAATGTATATTATGTATAATACTGTACATATATAGGTACGGTATAAACCGCGGCATCTGAACGTGGACCGTGACCAGTCGCCACCGCGGGGGTACGCGCGGTATAATAATAATTCGTTAACTGGCATTGGAATGAAAATTTATATAAAAACCACGTCGAAACAAAAAGAAATAGAGAATGAAAATAAAACGCATACCGTCGTCGTCGTAGTAGTAGTAGTAGTAGTAGGTAGGTAATAATGAATAGAGTAAACCGAAAAACACACCGGAAGTCGGTCATTAACCAAACACTGTTTTTTTTATTCCCTCATTTCTTTTACTCACTCCCACCCGGTCTGTCTCTCTCACTCCACCGCGTGCGCACACGGCCGTTCGACCGACACACACCGTAAGACATTAATTACGGGTAATTAGTCGTTTCACACTTTTTTAGTCACGGGCTCGCAGCGGATATTGTGATGAGCCGCGGAGCGTCGGCAACTGCACTCGAGACCAGCCGCCGCGTGTACACTATATATATACTATGCACACGGCGAGTATTACGATTAGTGTTATTATTGTCATTATTATTATTATTATTATTACAATCATTATCATCGTCGTGGTCGTTGTTGTTTTAATATACAAGCCGGGCTTTCGCGACGCGGAATCACGAAACAGGATACGCGTTAATGGGACAATCGGAGCCGCAGCGCCAAGTCGCGGACCGGGCAGCGGCGGCGGCAACGACAAAACGTTACACACTATTATTATTATTTGTATCATCATCATCATCGTCGTCGTCGTCGTCGTAGCCGTCGGTGTAGTTATATCATTATATACGAACGGGCGAGACGATAATTAATACCTCATAATACGTACAGCAGCAGTAGCAGCAGTAGTGTGTAAGCTTGATGAACTTTTTACGTACCTACTTCCTAATTAACGGCACTTAAAAATAAAAAAAAAACCGCCTACGGTCAGGACACATGTGTGTGTGTGTGTGTGTAATTAATATATATATATATATATAACATATCGTACGATTGCCAGACGTACAACTTCACTATTGTCTATTGCCATATATAATTAAATATTATAATCCACGACGTGACGACGCCGCGACTATTATTTTATTGGTATTATGATATTATTGTTTCATGGCAACATTTGGAAACGTCCGATCGACGTAAACCGTCGAAGACGCTCGCTACGTATTTGTGCGTATAACATATCATATTGTGTAAATGTATATTGTGAATTGTGATATCGATATGGCGGATTTTTGTTGTATTTTTTTTTTTTACTTCGGCCGAGTAAACCTTATTTTACGAGCCTATTTTGTATGGAAAAAAAGCGCAACGAGTTTGCCGGGCGTGTAGGTTCATTAGGAATGCAACGCGAGCCGCACGAGCCGGTTACAAGTGTAATAATAATAATAATAATAATAATAATAATAATAATCGTAACAACAGCACCGCGTCGACGGCGTCTGTAATAATAATGATAATAGTAATATTGTAATGTTGTCCGAAAAAAAAAAACACGACCATTGTTTCAACGATATTTTCCTATATATTAATATATAACCTTATACACACACACGCGCGCACGCTGGCGTGGAGGAGGTACGTGTGCAATTGCGCACACCGTATAGTCGTTATTGTTCGTACCTGTCTATATATATATATATATAAATATATTATATCCGAACCTATAGGTGTTAATCCACTCGCACCTGTGTTGTAGTGCGGGTGGCGATATTATATTATATATTTATAGGTGTATTATATATACGTGTATACATATGACGAACGATAGCTACGTGCTCGTCGATGCAGCAGTGGTGAAGACCGGGGGGGGGGCACCTCCCTTCTCATAAATTATTATGGGTCGGACATCATCACACTTTATATGCGATGACGAGAACGGGGTCATTAAGATTTTTATCCGTCGCCATATATATTATACATACGTATATATAATAATATTATGTTATATCATATATATGTATACACGCGGCTGAGCTTCGGTCCGTCGGTAATTAACGTGCAGTGTACCGCGTGTAGTACCTACCCATGTATTTATATATAAATATGTGTGTGTGTGTGTGTGTGTGTGTGTGTGTGTGTGTGTGTGTGTGTGTGTGTGTGCCTATGTGTATACACGATCACGAGTATGACGCACCACAATTATAACATTATAGACGAGATAACAACAAAAATAATATAACAATCCTCGCAGTGTTAAAATAATATTAAAATATCATCTCCAGAGACTGCAGCCTTTCCGCGCCGGGAATGGCGTTTCGAAGATCGCGAATTTTACCTACATGCGGGGTGGCCGCCTATATAATAAAGTCTCGGATAAGTCGACTTAGTCGGCGTATACGGTATACCTATATACACACGTCGGCGTCGGCGCTGTGTCCATTTAGCACTAAAAGGACTATGCAAGTTCAGTTTACATATACGTAAACTATATGTACAATATAATATGACGATAACATTATATGCTGCACTTTTATATTATTAACGCATACTACTGTTGGACGTCGCCGCGTAGGCACTATTCGTATAATATAATAATGAAATCTAGGTGTGGGCTGCGGCGGTAATGCGACACTGTCTGTGTGTATGTGTGGATAACCCTTTGCGATTCCGAACGTCGAAGTTATAACGACGATAAATGGATTTTCGAAACGATTGCGAGAACAATGGTTCGTCAAAAACGCCCATTATTAAACGGGTGAAACGGACTGCAGAGCGCGTACGTATATTATTTATAATTGCCAAACCGTTTCACCCACCTCCCCCCCAACAGAGCCCCCTCGGATAGAAAAAGTTCAAATCTCCGGGAAAATTAACGACCTTTTTTTTTCGAAACGACAAATAATAATAATTTTTAATAAAAATCAGGAACAGGCCCCCGGGAACCGCTGCAGAACAAAAGGATTGTGTATCGTTTACACCGGGGCCTTTTGTGACAACCCTAACTCACATTCTATATAGATGCGTTTTTATGGAAATGGTGCGCGCTCGACTTACATGGGGCGGAAAAATAATGCAAAATGTATTAAAATACACAAAACTAATATATTATAGACATATTATATGTACACGAGACGTGTCCTCGCGAATTATACTTTCACTGCATTTCAACGCGTGGCCATTGTGTGCGACCGTTTTCATATATATTACGGTACAGCCTGCGTGTATGTGTGTGCGCGTATGTGCGTGTGTGCGTGTGAGAGGATATGTATGATCGTAAAAAATTATTTTCGTTATATGTATTATTTTTGTCTTTATCCCCTTTAATGTTTTTTTTCCGGGTTACCGCGGAGGACAAAAAAACAAAACGCACACGCGCCCGAATTTGCACGGCCAGGCCATAAATTTTAACTTTTTATTGTCCCCGGGTTTTCGTTAAAAATGTAAAACATACATCACGCGCGAAAATAAATAAATAACAAACAAAAAGCAGTAACCCTTCTGGCACATGCATAGCTAGCCGGCATTGTCGCGCGAGCCTTTTTATTTTTGTACTCATTTCAGGTCAAATGGCCCGTGATTTTAATCATATATCACATATTATTCTATTTCTATGTAGATATACGTGTAGACAAACGACGAATTGATAACCCGGTCGGTGTCGTAGGGGAGAGCCTTTTTCGACAAAAGTCGTGACTGAAAGGGAAATTTATACAGTAGGTAGGTACACAAAATATAATATTATATACGTATATATAAACAGACCACCGGCCATGTTGCTGCCGCAGGTGCCGCAACCACCGCCTTCGGCTTCAAAAGATTCATCGCTATTATATCAAATAATGACCTTTAAGATACGCTGGCGATAATGACTATAAAAAAAAGGGGTTGTGCTGCGCAGCTTGTGTTTTGCGCCTCAATGACGTTATATTATTAACCGGACTGGGTTTCACAAAAGACGCGACTCTGCGCCCTCACGTATTTCTCTCTATACAACATAATATACGTGTCCAATGCTCTTTTTCACAGAAACGTTTCCTCGCCGCCGACGCTCGACCGGAAAACTATGCGTGTAACGACTAGCTCGTTTTCCGTAGTAGCGAATTCCGCGTCTGCAGAACACACGTGGAACTCCGCACACGCTGTATATCACGCAGATACCGAAACAATATTTATTGTTTTAATAACAATATTATGTTCTATTCCATATTATATTATTAATATTATATACGCTCGTTGAAGAATACGAGCATATTTATATTGTCTGAGACTTCTGGTCGTAAATTACGATAACAATGCGCGTTCGCGAATCAGATTAACTTCTTCTTCTTCTAAACTATCCAGAGTTACCCCTCCACGATCAGTTCACATATAGAATTTATACCGGACTATCGTATATATTATATTATTATACACATTTTCATTTATTTATATACGTGTACCTACATATATATATATGTGTGCATATGTGATTGTGAGTTTATATATGTATACTTTTAAAAACGCATAAATCGTATATCGGCAAAATTATTATATTCGTGAAAATAAACACGATAGGCGCGGCGAGCGGGCCATTGTCCCTATACTCGCAGCGCTGCACGGGCATATACGTCGCATTGTAATATCGTCGATACATTATATATATATATATATGTATGTATTTTTGCGTGTGTATGTGAGTGTGAGTGCAGACTCTTATAAATACTTCACGTGGCCGTTGTAGGATTACAATAAGCAATAATAATAATAATAATAATAATAATAATAATACGTCGACGATGAGGAGAGATCCTTACGCGGAATCCTCCGATTATGCGAAATTTCGTACATTAGCCCGTAACGTATATAATATAATATTTTGTACACGAAATTCGTTTTTGTGGAGAACGGACGGTCGTGTGTGTGTGTGTTTGATGGGAAATATTCTCATTGTCACCGGCCGCCACCCTACAATATGTGCGGTGCGGTACACACCAGCTGGGGCGGTTTTTACCTGAAAACCCGATTGTTTTGCCCGATATTTGGCTAATGTCCCGTGATCTGCAAAAACGGCCAGCTGCATATTTGTGCGTGTATATGTTGTGCTGAGCGGGAAAAACAATCGGTGGGGGCCGTACAGAGATTTTCGATGGTGTTTAATGTATATAATGTGTGTGTAGGTATATAAAGAGAGGATCGAGACGCAGCTGCGCGCACGCTGCACGTTATATACATATACGCCGGAGAGCTACTACGGATCCGAAACTAATTTATCTAACCGAAAAACGACGAGATTTGTCGACGTGTTTATACACACACACGCACACATATAGGCAGAGGAATAAAAATAATACGAAATACTCGAAATCCCCGCAAAATCGTAACTACATTTATTCGCATAATATATAGGTGATGCATGTTTATCATTCTAAAACGGGCCGAAACAGACACGGGCGGATTTCCGTTTGGAAAAGTACACATTACTGCTATACTCTGCTATCGGGATGCGTATTTTATCAGACAGAGATTTACTGCGTGACACGTCGTCGTATATAGGTAATCAGCCCGAGTGAATGAATTCCATGCGCAACATCTTTGCGCAGCTGAGCGCAAAGTCTATCGTCCCGAACCACCGCACACGAAGATTTTAATAACACTCGCATATAATTAACATTTAATAAGTCATTATTATACGCACGCATGATTTATGTCTATCGGGTTTTATCATGCCAAAAAACGATTTTCCAAGGGAATAATATAATACCTAATTATTATTTACGATATTATGTAAATTCATTATTTTTCTTTCCGACACGTCCGTACGTTAATTTTTATTAACTGTCGGAGATTCCGTTGCACCCTGTATATACCTGTGTACCTTTATCCCGAGTTCTGCACGGAACGCGTTATTGTTGTTATACATCGTATATTATCGCCGTCGTTGCATGTATATATTATATATATATATTATATAAGACGCATACAGCTGTCGTGGGCGTGTTTTCGATTTTTTTTTTTATCGGGATTCGCGACAGAGTCCTGAATATCGAGAACGTTGTAAATCGCGACTACGGTTATCCATTAACCTGCAGCGACCGCTGCACGGACCGCGATCGCTATGTATATATACGCGAGTACCTATATACACACACAAACACACGCACACACATACACATTTATATTATATATAAATATTATATAGGTATAAAATATACCCGAGTCGGAACCGACTAAGCCGACGACGATGAAGACGACGACAACGACGACGACGACGCCATTTTTCGTGTAGGAGTTTAATGTCTTTCAAACGCACTTTCCATTTATATTATAATAATAATAATATCGTGTCCGCGTTTAATATAATATTATATCGCATACGCGTTGTCGCCAAGCGCATTCAAACGTATATTACACAAACATAATTTCCGTCGGTTGCGTCTATTTTGCTGCATCGCTTCGTGTAATGCGCTTATCGTAAACCTTATATAGTCTCTCCGAATCCCATTGTTTTAACGCGTCCGGCGCGACAAAAATATATATATTTAATATACTAATAGCGCGAAAATGACCCGTCCGGGTTACATAAACGACCCGATTTTTTCTTCGTGTTTGTTTGTTGTGTTTTTCTTTTATCATCCGCTCGCATTTTTACGCTCGCGACATGCGTCGTTTTCGCCGGCCAAAAAACCATATGCGTGCGCATAGAAGTGTGCGCAGAACGTCTGCTGCACGTGAAAAAATAACGATAATATTGTATATTATAATACAAGTAAACGGCCCAATATAATATTTGGCCCTAAACACCACGCGCATTATACCATATTATTATTATTGTTATTACCGGAATATGCCGTTCGCGCGCCCGAACGTCATCGCGGCTCTGGTACATAAAATCACGTTTTGGTTGTAAAAACCGACCGTATATATAATAATATGATATTATATTACACGCATGTGCGCGTCGAGAAACCTATATTATGTATACGTATACCACGGGGAGAAACGAAATAAAAATGTATTTTTAATGAACCGACTTTTTTACGCGTCGTCGTTCGGCTTATAATTAAAAATACTAAAAACCTCTCGCTCCGGGAGCCTCCATTCGGTGCGCGCACACACACACGCACACACACATACCACATGCCCGTATTAATATATACGCGTACAATAATAAACAATAATTTCGAAACCGAAAAAAAAATATAAAAAAAAGACCGGAGACTGGAAAAAAAATTTAATATGTATAATATATATATATCACATATACGATCACAATGTACGGGCGAAAAAGAGCGGGTCGCCTGTATACACGAGTCTGCGCGACTGCGCTTATAAGTTATAATAATAATATATAGAAAGAGAGAAAAACACCATAAAATATCTAAATGAATGTGTGTATATATAATGCGCATGTCTACGTGTCGGGTTGTCGCCTCCGATCACGGGCTCGCGCGCCGGACAATGGGTTTTAAGCCGGCCGTAAATATTTTTTAAGAAGAAAAATAAGTATTATTATTATTATTTTTTTACTCGTTTTAATAGCGGCGGGGAGAATAAAAATACGAATAAATAAAAATATTTCTTTGTATAAATTAACCGTAATTTATGATTGTATCGGGAGCTCCACCGCCGCCGCCGCCAAGTATCGGTTTTTATGACTCGGTATATTATATATATTCATGCCGTATATACTATCGTTTGCGCGCGTATACCCGTTATAACTCTTGTTTATAATAATGCCGACTTTCGATATTATAATGCATAAGCGCGAGCGAGAATATACATAATATCTAGACGGTTTTCTGTACATTAATTTTCGTTTTTCTTGAAATTAATATCTGCCGCGTTCGCCACGCGTCTGCAGATCGATATCTTCGCAAGACTTTGCGCAAGACAAGCGCGATCCGGCAACGAACGTATATATATATATATAAGTGTGTGTGTGTGTGTGTGTGTGTGCGTGTGAGTGTATAGGTATACGAATGTGTGGGTAGGTGTGAGTGAGCGTACGACGGGGAGCTGTCGGGATTATAAAAAAATATAAAAACACACACACACACACACACACACCGTTGACAGAGTGTATGGAAGAGGGCGACTGCAAAAAGGGAGTAAGGAAAAAATCCAATAGCGAAAAATGTTGAACGGCGGAGGGTGTTTGATTTTAAATTGGCGTAGTCGCAGCAGCTAGCGCTTCCGAAGAGGGAATTTGATTTCTTTTCCACCCCCCTCGGTTCCATCGCGTCAGACCGACAGTATATAGATACACTGCAGTGTGTGTGTGTATGTATACGGTCTCGTTATTATTTAAAAAGTAAAATAAAGGGCTACACGACTATATTATATATATACATTATACATATATATCTAACGCGCGCGCTGCATTGAAGTGACAAACCGGAAGAAACGGTCCCCTTCGGAGGGACGCGCATAGATTTTTTTTTTAAAAAAAGGAAAGAAACGTTATAAAGTTAGGGTTTGATCCCTTACGCGTGGAGAGTGAGCGTGCGTGCGTGTTTATATACACGAAATGTAAGTTTTTTCTGCGCGGACGAGGGTGGAGGTGGGTAGGTAGGGCGGAGACGGCCCGAGGAGTCGTTTCCCTCATTATAAAAAGTAAAATAAAAAAAAAAACTACCGTCTCCCGGGTGTCGTCAGCCGATTAGTCGGGGCGAGTGTCGGAAATGGGTTTCTTTTTTCGCAGATAAAAGTTGTTACCCCCGTCGGGTTAACGCGCGCTCGTTTCTCACCCGTTTTCTTTTCTCTCTATATACACACGGTGACTCTCACTCTATCTCCCTCTATTTATCTCTTTCCCCGCAGAGATCAATTTGTTGTTAAAAAATAAACTTTACGCCCGCTCGCATGTACATACACATTACATGGTGCATACACCGTGCGTGGATCAGTATATATTATAATCGTCCGCGTGTCATTTTCATAAATTGTTATTTTCGTTATGTCCGCCGCATTTAAATTATGACATTGTATAGATAATATATACTGCATATATTACTCGTATGTTTCATCGTAGTACAAACTGTCATCGGTGTCACTCATTTGTACAACGCTAAATCCACCCGCATATTCGACCACGGACTTTATAAAATTTATAAAAGTCCCTCCGAGGTATCCAATTTTCCGACATTTGATTTAATTGGGCACACTTTTATTTACGCAATCGAAAAGATTTTTGAATGGAGCATTTATTTAAATGTACCAATATGTTGTATGACTGTAAAGACTATGTATATAATATTTACATTTATCGTACCAAGTTCATCATAATAGCGTTCGAATCTTTCGTTTGTACGACAAGACGTAATTAGATATACCGCCCCTCCCATTCAATACGGCCACGAAACCAAATCGAATTCAGCTTAAGCGAATTAAAAATAAAACCTATTACCTGATAATTAATTTCCTTCGTTCGTTTTCCTCGTCCGCGTATCCCAGAAAAAATAATTACATGACAAATATTATAAACAAAAATATGATTGAAAATACGAATTAGGTACTCGTATACAAAATAATTCGAGAACGCTATAAGTAAATAATATTTTCATTACATAAAGGTACTGGTGCTATTCGACGAATACTGTTTGCTGCGTAAATTCTGGACGCGTAGTGCAGCAGTTTCGTCTTTAAAATAAAACGTATTACCACGTATTTACTAACGTATTGTAACAAATATTTCAAAAACTCGTATTGTATTGAACGCCTGTTATAGGTACGTATCGGGTAGCCGTACGTGTGTTATGTTTTCAATGAATTCGTGTATACGGAAAGAAAAAATATGAAACTACCCTCGCCGGAGCAGTATTTTTATTTCATTTTTTTTCATTACTGAGCACACCATCAACGAGGACAGCGTCTCTCTCTCTATCTCTCTATCACTGTTTCTCTCTTTCGATGACCATTATAAGAAGAAAAAAAAATCGCACGGACACATTTATCACACCCTTGGACACTGCTGCAGGAAAACGGCCATTTTTATTTTATTTTTTTTATTCAACGCACGCCGGCGACGATTGCTATAATTCAAATGCCCCTTTTGCATTTTTGCAGCCAGTGCGCGTTCGTCCCCGCGCATTATTGTCTTTTGGACGCCATTTTGCTAGAGCAGTACACTTTATTATATTAATATTATATTAAATATTTTATAAGCGAGCGCGGCGACGAGTTCGAAAAACTCTTTCTCACTCCAACTCACGCGCTCTGCTTTTTTTCGTGGCTTCTATTGCAGGTTAAATAATATTATATATAATAAATATTATATTACATTATTTCATACGTGCAAATCCGATGGAACTTTTCCGTTTTGAAATTTTAAAAGTATTGCGTCTCGTATTATATAAGTACACACACTGCACGCCGCACAATATATTATATATATGGGATAATATAATTGAATTATCATCGCCCCCCTCGCGCTCTCATATATACGAATGTGTCCGGATGACGAGGTGAGAATGGTACGGAATTAAACGTACATGTATAGACGAATGCGAATACGTGTCGACGGCATCACAGATCATTGGACGTATACGCGCGTGTAACGAAGTTAAACTAACCGAACATTTTCCCCGACACTGCACACTCGCGTCTTATCCGCCCACGTTATCGCCCAGGCCCCTGTCTTATTAGTCGAGTCCAGATAACGAAATTTCATATAAAGTAAACGCAAGCCTATAATATACAGTCCCATGTAACCCCTTCTTCGGTGGAGCGTTAAAAAGCAAACGCAATTACTCCTCCGGCGCTATATATCTGCAGCAGTACCTATATATACCATAACACTATATATATGCATTCGCATACAATACACGTGTACGCCGATAGTTCTCTATATATAAATCATATGTGGATGTGTGTGCGGGGGAGTGTGAGCTTTTGTTCTATACCACAACAGAATCCATTATGTCCACGTCGGTTTAAGGCGTCCAATATTTGTGTGTGTTTCGAGAGGAGAAATTGGCGTCGATTTCCATATATACGCACGTAGATAATATATAATGTATATTTTATATTATATATGATGTATATTATTATGCATTTTATATTATTAGACAGCTTATAATGTATCGGCGTGTAGATAGATATATAATATCATCGGAAAATCTAAATAATATACACTATAATGTTTTCTGTACATGCAAAACGTATCGTACAATTTCACGGAGAAATTAACGCGCTCGCATTATACATCATTACATTACTACGCTACGCATACCTATAGGTAAAAATGTATGATATATATAAATGAAACGTATACTGCAGAAACCGATGATAATACGAAACACGCAAGGTATAGCTTGTTGGCCAAAGGCGAGAAAATCGTCTTGATTAGTTTATATGCATACAATCGTCTGCTTTCGATCACACAACATGCTGCAGTTTGTTATTTAATATATTATATTATATTATATTATAATATAGAGAGTACAATGTGGTGTAGGTATAAATAACGACTGTCCTTATATAGGTGTACCGCGTTCAAAGATTTCCGGACTATATGGGTAATTGGTAAATGGTAGGTTGGTATATTATGGTATATAGAATATTATAATGCGCTGCTCTATAGTGGTCATTCCGTGACGTTTGGATCGGTATATATAGGGGGGGGGGAGGGTTTAAAATATAATGGGTAAATGACACATAGTGAAAAAATTGTAAAATTATTTATTATATTATTATATTTTAACGCGATGCCCCAGGCCTCCCATGTTGACGACTGACGAGTATACATAAATAAGTGAATATCTGCGCCTCGAGATTAATATTATTTCGGCAGAGCATAAGCAAAAAAAAAGATTCCTATAATAGCGTTTATAATAACCGCTGAATATACGTGCCTACACACACATTTGGCCGTCACAAAGGATACAAAAATACTGATGCGCGCGGCGGGTACCATCGTATACGTATTTTGTGTTCGTACGATGGGTTGGTGTGTGTCGTACGGGGGCAGGTAGTCGGCGGCGATCGTCGAGGGGGCGGCGCGGGGTGGATATATGGTGAAAAATACCTTAGGCCCGGATGAATGAATACGAAGAATGGGACACGGCGAAGAACAAACATCATCGTCGGAACGCATCGCGCGGAGAAGCACCAGGCGTATACTTAGATATTATATACACACACACACACACACACACACACACACACACACACACACATAGTATCGCAGCCGAAATACGTGTACCCAAGAGGTGCACCTGGAAATCCTCTCGCCGCCCGTCATTGTGTTTTTGAAAAAAAAAAGCGCGAGTGGTCGTCGTAAACGGGCGGCGCGCGTGTGTGTTTGTGTGAGTGCACGCGAGAGTTAATGGCATCGCCATCGTTGCCCCGGTGCCGTACATATTATCCACCCCCGTGCGAGCGTTCCAAGGTCGTCAAGGTTTTATAATATTATTAATAATAATAATAATATTTTTTATACATATTGCAGTGCACGTATTCGGGGACACGTAGAGGGAATACGCATGTACATTATAAAGGTATACCTACATAGGTAAGTATATCTGTATAGTACCATATACATCCCTGTGGATATATATTTTGGAAGGGTCGCACGAACAGCGGTGGAGAGGAGAACATTTCGTCGTTACAATATTACGACGATTGTTATGTGTCGTTCTGTATCCGCCGCACACCTACCAATATAATAATATATAGGTAGGTACAATTATTTTTATTATAAGCCGCCGCTTCGAGTTGGCAAACATTTGCGCCACGCAGTTATCCGCTTTTAACCATTCGACAACAAACCTTTTTTTTTTTTATTTCTCACGCGATTTTCGGGAAAAGCAGCACATTGTCGGCTTGGAGATGTAATTAAACACACCTATATACCTATTGTATACGAATCTAGAAAAGTCGTTAATTCGATATCTTGTCATCTCGGCGGTTTTGCTCTGCCACCGCGGGTCAGATAATCGTTAAATAAAATATACAATACGACATGAATACTGGCATGTATCGCGTCCGTACTTAAATCGTGACGCTTCGACAGGAGGTGAATGGCCACGTAAACGAAAACGATAGTCACTGTAACACCTATACTGCGGCGTTTTTTTTCAGCCACGCGAATATTTAGCTATCATCGCATGAAATCGGATTTCGTCGATTTCGCCGGCAGAATTATTATGATATCGAAGTGGTTTTTATTGTTTTTACTTTTTTTTTTGTCAAAATTCGGTTTTATGTTACGTATAATATGCGTCTTGCGGTACACATAATATTATGATATATGATCTCAGATCTACCTATATAGATAGATACCACGGGCCCGTTAGACAGCCGCTGAAGCAATGTATATACGCGACGGGCGTTTGATCAAAACGCGGACATGACGCAACGACTACGAAAACCGGCGGCGTAATGATCTGTGTCCGATCGATTAAAATATATGAAATATATATATTTGTATATATTTTTTAAATACTGTTTCACCGAGAGTCTGTATGGCCGCCTCCTCGACCATACTGCGTAAATTATACCTCCCCCACTCGATACCCCACCACTACAACGAGACCATTTATTCTAATTCGGTTATTTTATCGCTTTATTTCGTCGAAATATCCGGATACGCTATAACGTCTATAATATAGCTGTTATACATAATATATTGTTTTCGTTAATTATTACATTGTTGTTGTACGCGGAAATCCTTACGCCACCACTTCCTCGGAGGTGCGGTTTAGGTACGAAGAAAACGCGACGATACAACGACTAGCTATAGGTATATAATATAATGTATATCCGTCAATAAAAAAAAATTAATATATAAAACAATATAATCGCTGGAGAGGGAAAACGTAAAACACAATATGATAAATTGTTTATTACATTATTTTATTATGTCCAAACTTCTTTTTTTCAAACTAACCTGAAAGTTTAGGGTTGGAAATTTTTATGGTGCAAAAGATGCACGCACCTACGCTAATAATATTTATTATATATTCACTATCGGTTTCGTGTTGTTGTCATATTATATTATTATATCGGACTTTGGTAATTCTGATATCGCGTATACACATATTATATACTCAAAATATGTGGATGAGCCGTTTAAAATTGAACCAAGACACAACTTTGATACATGCGCCCACACATGCAGGTACAATATAGTATCGGCAGGAAAATCAAAACGATGATACGAAGTGGGTTAAACTTGTAGCAACATAGGAAGACGCCCGATGATATTATTTTACCGGGCGGGCGCCCTCGACGTTAATTTAGCACCATGTCTCGTCGGTTTATATAATATGTATTATGTATAATAATACGTGTATAGGCAAATTCCTGTGTATATTCATATATATATCTGTGTGTGTGTATGTACGATATTATATTATATACCCACACGTGGACGAGATATACACGACACGACACGGCGGCGGCGGCGACTAAAAAGAATATTGTGTAAAAAATAAAAACCGTACGAAGGGAGAGTATAAAAAAAAAAGTTTTATTAATTACACAAATAAAGACGTCCGACACGTGAGGCGGCGGAGAGACACGTTTATATATTATACATTCAAAGGTATATATACGCGTTTCCTCTCCCTCTTTGCATACTCTTCCGACCAGGTCGCCACAGTATAGATACCACTAACCCGGTACATGGTATATACATATATATGCAATACGACAACACTGTGCGCGAGTACATGCATATAATACGCGAAGTATATTATAATAACAACGAGTAAAAACCTATTTGTTCGATGCGATCGACCGAAGTTGGCCAAAGTCCAACGACGAGTGGTCCACACGACTCTCGGCGAGCACGACCGCCGCACCGACACATATACAACGACGGGGCGCGAACACAAAGTCGGGTCGAGTTTTTTTTTTAATTCAACACGCGCAAAACCGGACGACGGCGCGGCGGCTTCGGGTTTTCATGAACGACTTTATATGTTATAAAAATAATAATAATAATAATATGTACCCGCGAGTATCTATAGTTGTGTTTGTATGTACGCTGCATATATATAGTGCCCTCATACTTCCACACCTAAAAAAAATCTCACCAAGAATGTTTATTGTACACACACAGACACACACACACACACACACATACACACATAACACACACATGGTGTACCTATAATACGTATACTGCAGAGAAACGCGCTTCCTGTCCGCGAAAAACATTTAAGTCTATACACGACGACGTATTTCTATAACGACCATCGCAAGGACATTACCACCCCATAGTGTTACCGTTGTTCAGTTGTGTCATTTTCTAGTACATTTCAATACTCACGGGTAAATAGTATCAGGTATATATGTATACTTAATGGCCAAAAGAGCTTAAATCGGAAGTAGACGAAAAAATATACTAACAATTTGGGTTTCTGAAGACTTAATAATATAAGCTCGAGGAAGGCCTCTCCTTATAAGTCTGTATTGATATAATAATGTAACGCATCGAATTAAATAAACGAATATTGTGTATACATATTATTTTAGTATAGTATAATATGATACAATATTATATTATAGACTATAGTCTATAAACGATCACTAATCATAATAATTTTCATAGGTACTCATATCATCTTATGTGAAATAAATTGGATTTTATTTGCCTATTTTAATTTGCAGATTTTTTTTTTTTTAATAATCCTGATATTACCTTTCAAAATGTTCCGGAACTACCAACATTTCGCCACCATCTCAAGCACTGCCTCTTATATTTTATACTTGGGTACCTATCCATGTATATTTATAGTGTGATTCTTAGCTAGGCAATATTATATTAGTAAATATGAGTTTTTTATGAGTTGTTTTTTTTTTAAGCCATTGTATTTCCTAAGATCAGATTCCACTTTTTCTTTATTTCATATTTTCATATTATATTAAAATATATACCGATATTATATAAATATAGTCATTATTATATACGACGGGCGTCGCAGTGTAACTTGTATAACGCCCTCGCCAACGTGAGAAAAACGGTGTTGGGTGTGAAAAAACTGAGCTCGCGTTCACCGGAAGAAGCAAAAAATTTTTTAAAAAACCACCAAATCGCGTTGCAGTGCGATAAAATATGTGTGTGTGTGTTATGAGAGCGTCTCGAGCAGAGAGGTGAATGATGAAAAACAAGTCGTGGAAAATCGTGTGACTACGATATTGGGCGGAAAACGAAAAGAAAATCGTTAAAAAAATCTAAACGCCAATGGCCGACAACGGCATTATTGTCTTCGTGAATAATCATCGCCTACCACAGCTATATACCCAGCACACACGCCTTGTATCGACGACCGAATTGTTCTGTATAATGCTGTATGCAGTGGTCGCCGAGAAACGCGGGGGCGAAATAATGAATAGAGAAAAAACACAAAAATATAATCGCGGTATACCAATGGCGCGCGAGTCGTCGCAGTCATGTACCTATATAATATATATATATACAGACTTATTATAATATTATATAAGAAAGACGACGACAGCAGTGCGACGATGATAATATTATGGTCTCACGAGACGGAGACGGAACGATAATGAACAATAGTGGCGGAGGAAGAGGCGAAACGATGATAATAATATATATAGATATATAAAATATGTATTAGCGGGGGCCGAAGGGGTGGCCAATGAACCGATGCCGTGCTCTATGTCCGATCGGGCAGAGAGTGTACAACGTGTTTAATATATGTATAATGTTTTAGGTACCTCTATATAGGTGTAATGATATTATTGTTGTTAGTAATGCGATTTGTTGTGCGACGGAGAATTAAAAAAAATAATGAAAAACACGCGAAACTATGTGCAGGTATACATATTATACAATAACGATTGGCTGCAAACGATGACGAGCATATAATATGAAGACGTGCTTGTTGTGTTGCGCCGCAGACCTATCTTGAATATTATACGCATATGGCTGACTCCAGTGACGTATCCAGGATTTTTTTTAAGGGGGTGTCCCAAATTTATTATACATTTAATTAAAATTAAAAATATTGTTAAGGTTATAAAAAATGATCTAGTAAAAACGATCCTCCAATGATATTTTTTAAACTTGGCTACAAAATAATTTATATATATAACACGTGCTTATAGGGGGTGCAGTAATACCCTACAACCATAAATCCACCTTCTATATACGCCACTGACCTACTCGCAGTCTGCAGCACGAGGAGATTTGCTGTATACCCCGACTTGTATCCCGTGGAAGACGACGGTGACGGTTATAATATACCTAGCATAAAATTACGATCACGTGGTATATATACAGGATGATCCATTTAATGTAAGACACTTTATCGTTTAACCATCAACTTTTCGTATAATAAGTGTCTTGCGTACATGGATCACCCTGTATAGGTACCTATTTTAGCCCATGTTATAAAAATAATATCGTGTATGAGAGTGAACGCATTATGATATATATAGTTTATGGTTGCCAGTGGTCACGCCGACGACCGGCCGCGGTTTCGTTCTCGCAACCGTCGTATTATAATATTGTATAGATGGTAATAATATTATAACTAAACACAATATATTATAACGATAATAATATTATGTAGATCGTCGTCGACGCTGCTGCCGCGTTGTTGGCGTCGGTTTTTCTGGTCCATTGCGATTAAAACGCACGAGACGGTTTTATCATCGGGTGGCACACAACAATATATTGTACATGAGAATTATACCTATATTGGTGTTATAATAAGTAATATTATATAGTAGGTATAACGGATCGCGAGTGGCACGTCAGAAGGTATATTTCATCGCGTGCAACACTCGGTTTGGCCGGGAAAAATTCGCAGAGAAAGTGCGTTTTTGTTTCCAACGAAAAATAATAATAATAATAATAGGTATATGCACCATGAAATAGATATACGCAATATTATCATAATCGTTATGGCTTATTAATACAATTATATCACTTTATTATAATATATATTTCACAAACGGTCGGTCGTATTAGTACTACAGTATAATAGTATAGGTACTTATAAGGTTATACATAAGTATATAATATGTGTGTATAATATATACAGGGAAAATCGCCAAGCATGCTCAGTGCTCACTCCTTTTTTTTCTTTAGTTATTCAAAATCTTGGGATTTTTTGTACTACTTAACCATTTCTAAGGACTATTATCCTTAATACAAACATTTTAATAACTAATAAACTACTCATTCGAATTTTGAATTAGGTACATCAATATTTTCAACAAAATTATCCACCAAATAATTAGCATTAAAAAAGGGGGTTCTCATTTGAAAAACAGAAGCTTGTACAGCCGCAGGAAGCTCCTTAAGTAGTACAAAAAAATCAAGAATTTGGAAATATGGTCTTGGGTGTAGGTATTTAAAAATTCCAAAAATCAGAATTTGAATAACTTAATAATTAAATTAAAAAATGAAAAAATGGGGGATGAACATAATTGGTAAATCACCCTGTATATAAACTTTATACTATACATGGTAATATGGACTTTAAATACTATCGTTATCAATTTATCACACTTTCTCACTTACGAAGTGTCGGACAATGCGTGGTAAAAGCATTGCTGTAAAAATATAAATGTGCCTACCTATTATCTATATATAATAATATACAAAAACAAAATAATAATATAAGGAGTTTACCAATAATATTGCGATCAAATTTCGACCGAGTCTTACAAGTGCAGACATAAAATTATATTCGACTATAACTACCTATGTATAGGTTCGAATTTTATCGCTATACCGTTTTATTTGTTTCACATTTTCACCTTCACATTCAATTTGACGATTATTTTGGAGATGTGTGTTGTAGATAACTTGATATTATCGCTTATATACGAGCGACTACGACGAGCGAAGCGGAAGGACACGAGACCATTTATTATAATCTATATGTATATATCGTATACCTGAAGTGCATATTACATATTATATACAGACGATATACATATTATATACATATACTATACTATACGTCGTGTGCCCCACTATCCACTTCCATCTCCGTGCACCGGCTTTCAAATATAATATAGTTGTATTATTAATATTATACACCGTCTATAGCGTATTGTTTTTTTTGTTTTTCTTCGTCTCTGACTTGACTGGGTCGATGCTGACACGTATCCTTACATAAGGTCATATATTAATCTATATAATATATATTTGTAGGTATAGGGCGTGCACATAATATCGACTGCGTATTTTACTATTTACCGCACTGACGCGATTCGATCTGACCCTACTTAACTTAATTTTATTTGAGCGTCGGGTTATACGTACCTATTTACCTATATATTATAATATAAAATGTAGTTATTAGGACAACGGGAAACAAGTGCGGGTGGCGCCGATTTAGTGATTTCGGTTTATTTTTTGACTATTTTCAAAATATTATAGTGAAATTGGCCGTTTATATCAATTATAGTCGTTAAATGGCATATTATATAAATTTAGGTACAGAATATAATATTATAATAATTACGAAAGTTGGTTATTTAATTACGATTTTATAACAAAATTATATTTCAAACGGCGCATTTGACAAGTGAAATTATCGCCGTTAAAAAACTCATCAATTCACCGATGAGGGTCCAAATTTTTTTTTTTAAAGCAACATAGAAAGAGATAGTAAGAATTTAAAGATTTAAATAATTAATAACATTATGATTATTAAATTTAATAATATTATTAATTTTACTACCATATAAATAGTAGGTAATAATAGTGTTAGATCGCCGTTTTTAATGCGCTATATTTAAAGTTGGTGGAAAAATCAAATAGATTAGAATAATAGAAATAGAAATATAGAATATTTCGGTTATTTAGTAGAACATATTCACACTGCAGTCGGATAATATTCTAGACATTCTTTGTTAGTGCATTATTAACAAGTAATTTGAAAATTAAAAATATAATAATAATGAAATTATCGACGACAAATGGATATCGCTGTCACGCTCAAACACGTCATAATATTATTTTTTAATACTGCGATATATTACAAAACGTCAGTCGTCCTATTCGAGAGCGCAAGGGAGTTGAACGTGATATACCAATAAAACGTTTTTCTGTTATCAAATTATTCATATTTATCGGCGACAAAGCTTCACGTTTAACAATTAATTTTGCATGTGTATAATAAGAACGCGACCGACCTCGTCTACGATTAACTAGCGTGTTTTCACTTCGCGTGTATATTTCCAAAGACAAAAATAAAAAGGAAAAATATAGAAAACCGAATTAACGTCGTCGTATCCGAGACGCACTAATTTATCACGATTTATTATTATTATCGTGTATTATACTAATACGTATAGAAATCGGGCGCGCACAATGCGACGGCCAAGCCGCCGCTGTAGCGCGGTGACACCTTTTGTAATTAAACCAAGGCCGCCTCGGATGACCTTTAAAGTGAAGTTTTTATATATACGCCATTTGTCTTCTGATACCCCCCCGTACACACACCCCTCACGATGTTCGTTAATATTATAAATATATTTTCGAACCATTGTGACGGCGGCGGTGGAGTACAGTATAATAATATACGCATTAAATCATATACGATTTTATACTACACAGTATAGTGCTCGGTAGGTTATGTATATATATACATTCACACACGGCTATATTGTACGCGTCCAAGACACTTAACCGTAATTAACCATTGGCCACACGGATTTCTAACGTCGCGGAGGACGCGGAATAATAACAATCACATGATGTACAATAGTCGTCGTCGAATTATGTTGTGTACGATCGCTGCACGTATATATATAATAAATATAATATACTATAATATATAAACGAGGCTCGGTGCAGCACCAGTATAGAGATAGATACTAAACATATTATATATAATATATATAGGTAGTAGGTACATATCTACTATCTAGGTACGTGAGCTGGTCGTCGACGACGACGACGGTTAAAACTCGAAAAGTCATCACCGCACCGTCATTATTATTATTATTGTTGTAAATTAGTATAAATTCGATACGATATCATATTTTATTATTACCCACGTGTATAATACAATACACCTAAAAAGGTTTTTTTTTATATAATATACATTCGAGCTACAGCAGCGGCAGCACTGCTAGGCGGTTTGACTATTAGTTATTTATTTATTTTTCCCCGCTCGGAATTAATCTAATAGACGTGTGTCGACGCAGCTGCGGGACCTGCAGCGACTCGAGCGGTGGTAGGTACGGATGTGAGGGGAGGTTAGGGGGCAGAGAACACGGGCGATAGCTGGATATTCATCAACAACTCTTTCCCATATATATATATACCTATATAAGAGCACACGATAGAATACGCGCATAACCGATATCGTTCATTAAACACTATTATCGATGCCGAGACGATTGACGACGGAGATTCACGTACAATCGAACTCTAATTGGACGGCGCGACCTCATCTCGTCTATATAGCGTCGTTTATTAATATAATATAATAAATATACGTTTGTGTTTGTTTGTTTTTTTTTTTATTCGTTATTATATCATATAGACCGAGCGCTCCGTATGCGCAGCCTCATCCGATTTTCTGGTTGCCAAATCATACGCCGCCGTATCTGCACACACACACACACACACACACACACACACACACACACACACATTCTGCGTTATATTCATATGAGTGTGTAGTCCGCTGTCTTAACGCGCATCATTCATCGTCTCACGTTTGGCGCAAATACTTCGTAGGTAGACGAATGCAGGGAAACGCCGATATCAATCGAACTAAATTGAAATCCTCTCGAAACTATATACGGTTTTATACGGTCGCGGTAAAATGCCATTTACAGGAAAACACTCCGGTGTACCTATACATCTCGAACTTTTCGATATTCACACTTTTCTTCTGCTCCACTTTACCCTATACTTTACGGCGTACGTCATACACGTGCGCGTGTGGGTTATTTATATGCAGCGTATCTACACAACACAATATTATACTATTTCTAACATTTATTTACATTATAACATACTATAGTAAACATCATGTACACTATGTATACTGTGGAATATTATAATTGTGCGGCGGGAATATGCGATGGGAAGAGCTGTTGTTTCGCACACTGGCACCGCAGCAGCAGCAGGGCGCAAATAAAAACGCGCGGCGGCCATGTTGAGCGGATAATCGAAATTTTCATTATCGAATTATACATACGAGTCCGCTAATGTACTCGTTTATAATACGACCCCGCGGTGTATATGTGTGTGTAAATATATAGTATTATATACATCACGTAAGCGCGACCCATTCGACCGACGACGTTAACAAATGAACGAAACGCGCAATATACCTATAATATTATATTATTATATACGTTTACAAAATCAATATGCGCACACGATTTATAATATTATAATGTACTCAGAGGCAGTGTATATAATATTATATACGCGTAGTAGGAGGAGGAGGACACGCCGTCGAACTTTGGCCTCGAAAGGATATTATATTTTATTTTTCTCCGACGGACGGGCGAACGGGTGTGTGTGTGTGTGAGCATACGGTGCGCATGAATGGGCGGCACGCGGCCATTTTGTCCGTCCTCGTGTATATATAGCGTAATATACTCGCGGGCGCGCACACGCAGCCTCCGCGAGGGATGCGTCTCTGTATGTGCGACACCGTGTAGGTACTCGTACCTAGGTATAGTGGGTATAATACCTGGTCATACCTATTGACCGTATAAGATATATTAATGACGCGACGTCAATTACATACGAACCTATATAACACGAGCTAATACGTGCGCGAAAGACGAAAATATACTGAAATGCGTGTACGTCGTCGAACGCGAACGGTGTTTTCGCGGCGATTCACGTCACGATATTATTACGATAATGGGTATAATATTATATTATAAACCCATATTTAACGGACCCGTGGAGACCCACAGCAGCGGCGACGATCGCGTGGAAAGCCCGCGCTAAAAATCTGTGATCGCGATCGATCGATATATTATGCATACCGCCCACACATAATACCATACCTATATATTTAATAAAGGATATTATAATATGCGTTATAGGTATTATACCCATCGACTCGCGGCGTATATTATATATAAATATATTGTGATAATAATATAATAATTATAATCGCGTGGGCCCGGGTCGCACGCACAGACCGCGCCGATCGTGTGTTCTGCACGAAAAACTCGTCGCAATTATGACGAATTACGCGATGTAATTACCCGGTTTTATTTCATTTTATTTTTTTTCCCCCCGATTCCGAACAGACAGACAGACAGACAGACAGATAGACACACACACACACACACACGCACACTGATAAACAAATTGCCCATTGTTTGTACGACTATATGTATATAGGTTGCTATATATACGTAGATACTGCAGTATACGACGAGCGCGTGATTTACTCGACTTGGCGCGGGATGCACGTGATATCGTTACAGGTAAAAAAAGCAACGGATGGATTTGTGTGTGTGTGTGCGATGGGAACGATGTCGGGCGACCGACGTTTTTACGATTATTTTATTTTAATCGTCCGACACGCGATTATTTCGAATACGCGATAATTCGTATTTTTCTTTTTTTTTTTGTACAGCTATACTTGTCCCGTTTATACGAATATAATATTATATATATCGTGTCGGGTGAAATCGCGTCGACTTTTCGGGGGGGGGCGCCCTCTCTTCGGCGCGCGCACGGGTACAAGAATAACGCAATGTTATATTATATATATTAGAATACGCATCACCCACACTATGTGCGTACTATACCTATACTTAGATAATACTACTCCGCTATATATATATAGATTATAGGTATACGAAGGACTCGAAGGAGGTTTTCCGACGCTATCGGACCTGCAGAGATGGGTATTTAAAAACGAAATACGATATAACAATATCATAAACTAGTCAGAGGTACCGAGAAAAAGTCAATCCACTGCTGCAGTGGTATAATTATGTCACGCCGACGACGGACTGTTATTAAAATCCGCTATACGTATTTCCGCCCGCCACCGCTCGTTACGCACCGATCTCTCTGGATATGCTCGTACTGCGTAAGTACACTTCATAATATGTACACAACGACGATGATGGATTGAACGCACAAAATTTCCGGGGCAAAAACCAGCGTGCACCACAACCATACAGTGCGTGTATCTATAATCTATATAAGATATAAATCGTATACAAAGTATGACCCGCGGGTCGGCGGACTTTCAGTGGCGTGTCAAGTTAGGCATAATATAATACAATATCCGAATAAACGGGGTTTTGACGCCACTCGGTCTTGCGGTATACTCTGCAGCCTGCTGGTGGAAATCGCGATCGGCTAACGATCTGAAACCCTCAAATCATGTATATATATATAATATATATGTATATATCGAATTGTATAACGCACCTACGCGGACGGATCGAGCAAGTATAATACACGTGTCGATTAATATCTAAATATGTGATTAATTTTTTATCCCGTAATTAAACGATTTCTTTTTTTTAATCACGTCTGTCAACCGTTTTATCCCCACCCCGTCGTTCACTATGACACGTCATCCACAACCAAACACCCCACTCGAAAACGGACTGACGCCCCCGCCCGGTAGACCAGACGAATCGCTAGAGACGAATTCGTCACAGTTGGTGAATATATTATACATACATAATGCTTACGACGGGCAGAATTAAAAACGTCGCGTATAGACGCTATATATTATACATATATAATATATTATTTTCGAATTGGGAATATTCAACGCTTAAATCATAAGCTCCCTGTTTCCCGACCCTCAGCGTGTATACGGTATATTTGTGTTAGTGGGTGGGGGGGGGGGGCGATAATAATTATAGATAATCCGTTTTTCCAGGGATAAATTTTCGAAACAACATAATTATTAACTATATTATAGGAACCAGCACGTGTCCAAACGACGACGCAGGAAGGCGATCCAAAAAACGGGACGATATATATAATATTATAATATTATAATATTATGCTACGATCATAATATAATTACGATTTTTACGACCACGTGATTTTGGCGAGTCAATCCGAATCGGTTTTGATAAAAATAAAACGAGCCACCGATGATCGATATTTCGCACACGAGCTAGCGCTCAGACCTTGACCATCGCCGAGCGTCGTGAATGCTCGCGTGTGTATATGTGTAGTGTGTACCTTTATGTATAATATAATGCATATAGGTATAGTAGACGACGAAACGTGCTGCAGTAGATCATAATATCGTGTACCGCCTCGGTCGTTTGAATTTTCGCGGTCGGTCGACAAGAAATTACTTTAAAATTAAAATTCAATTATATTGCCTACACCAAAATATACACGGCGATTATTGTACCTATATACTATATTACTATATGACGAGTATATTAGTATGTACGGGTCCGATTACTGTTTTAAATTTATTATTTTTATTATTCATTCCACCCACCATACGTATATTATATAATATACCGGCCTTGAGAACAAGAGGCGACTAAAACACACCGACCGGATATCGAGACACAATATGTATGTGTATTATGGGAAACAAAAAAAGAGCACATTCTAGTCGTTCTTCGCACTCCACACCGCCAGCCTCTGCAGGGGGTAGGTTTTGTTGTACATATAACGCACTGCATCAGAGACGGATACAATATATTTTTGTCTTGCCGTCTATACCGACCGGAACCTGAGTATACCACACGATCATAATACATACATCATCTATGCCTAATGTCTAAATGTATACACAATCATATACAGTTTCTAAATTTCTCTGGATTTCCACGAAAAGCACTCGGTGTTGTACTGTTGTACGCTTCTGTATGCACAGCACATTTAAAGTTATTGTATAACTATAGTCGGTCACTCTGAGGAATGAAATATGTAGCGCCGTTTTGTGTCCCTACATTTTGGGACGCGAAAACGCGTAATGCACGTGTTCATGAAATTCGATAAATTTTTAAATCGCAAATCATCGATTAATCGTTTTCCATAACGATCCGCTAGCAGAATCTTGATCGAATGTATTCCATTCGAATTAAACTTATCGGTCAAGAAGAGTGAAACAATAAATAAAAACCACCAACACGCGTGATGTTGTATACGACCCGCCGACACACTCCTATTCGGTTTGCTGTGACGTCTTATTTGTTGTGACTCGTAGGTACCTTATACACGTACCTACACAATGTAACTTATATATTATAATATAACCTATAACACTATATAGTAATAATATGACGACGAAACGAGGCGACTATACATATATGATTGTCGTACAACGAGCAGGAATACGACGGTTGGTAATTAATTCTTGAAAAATGTTCGTCCCGAAGAACGGTTATTATTAAACACGACGACGGTTATTATTTGTGAAATCCTTATTTTTCATCTTTCCGGCGCAAACGGGGGAATGGAAAAAAAACCGAAATTATAATCGAGACTCTCGCGGGCTTTACGACGACGGTGTGCATGATGCACCACCTACCCTATACCAGCATATAGGCATAGGTATGTATATAACATTGGTACCTATATAATATTATACTCACGAGATATTATATCCGTATATAATTGACGTGATGGTGACCAGCCGGCAGACGCTCATTAGAGAGAAATTATTATTATTATTATCATTATTACTTTTAATCGTATACACTAGTAAATATGGAGTCATCTGACGGCGGCGGTGGCGGTGGCGGTGGAGAATTAAATTCCGTCTACTACCTTTTTTTTCTTTCCTTTTTTAATTTTTTTCTCCATATAATTTCCGTACCCACACACACTCGTCGTCGTCCGCTTTTTATCTCGCCCGCGCCAGCTCGGACGTTGTTATTAGAAAACCCAATGCGGCGGATTTCTAATCACTCCGGTAAACATTAAGTACATGTGTAATTTCGGTCCATTACCCGGGCGGCGTCGCGCCGCGCAATCCTCGTACAACCGAATACGACGTGTATATACCTCTCGACGTGCCGTGATGCGAAGGGGACGGCGGCCAGAGATCTCGTTTAAACGAAACCGAACTACTCGTAATAATAATTAGGGTTTATCGGGAGATTATAATTTCCCGCACACACGAATACGGCCGCGGTATTCTATAATAATAATAAACACGGTCAGTCCTAAGCTGTGTGTGTGTGTGTGTGTCGTTCTCACGTATTACATGGCATCCGATGATTGTTTTCCCGCTGCGACCGCAACACACGTAAAATATTGTACGCCGGCCGTTGCGGTTTTCGTCGCGCGGATTACCCATTATACACATTATAATATTGATATCTGTAATTATTATTTTCATTTATTTTGGTTCGTTACTATTATATTATACCACTAGCTAGATTGGTTTTCTGACCGATTAATCGCCGCCACGGCCGCCACCGGTCGATCGTAATAATTTCAAAATAATTTTGATTCGTTGTTATAACAATATTGTATATATATCTATCAGGGGTCAGTTGCCTAAACCGATGACAAGATTTCCAAAAACGAGACACTGTTCGGAAAACGATTCAAACCATCATACTCGTCATAGATACATAATTGTTATTCTGTTATCACGGATATTACCTAAACCAGACATCGTTTTGATGCGATTTCTCCTTGGCACGTAAAACTCGCCATTTTTTTTTTCATCGGTTTAGTGTCGGAAAATTTCAACCGCGTTTTATAGAATTATTTTATCAATCTACGAGACCGGCCAGTCGCGCGAGTGGACTCGGGTCCACGACTACGAAGTGACGGAGAAAGAAAATATCATATCGCGAGAACATATAGTCGTTGGTATTATTCAATATTATTACGATCGCCCTGCATGTTACCTATATACGGTCAAACGATTATATTTTATTTGATCATCCGTGGCTAATGCGCAGAGAAGAAGTCCTCGTCTCGTAATATTGTTTTGTTTTTTTTTAACCCGCCCGACGACGAAATCCTTGAATACAATTATTGTTGTTGTCGTTATTATACCTATTCGATATTATATTTCGGGGAAAATGACGGAAAAAATAAAATCGAATATTCATATAAAAACTACACGATCGCCGCTTTCACCGGCCACGGACCACGTTATTATAGATCGCGGGAGCGTTATATAATAATAAAATAATAATAATCGTAATTTTTTTTCTCCTTATCGTCGGCCTCCACTCGTTCATATTGTTATGTATATATATTATTTTTATTTCTTTTAATTTTTCTCGCGTTTAATGTTATATTTTTTTTCCTCCTCTTTTCGTACGCCGCCGAGGTGTGATACACGACGACGTAACGAACAAACGATTAGTTCCCCGTGCTCGCATACGAAATATTACCTATATACAAACATATTATACCTATGCGCGCGGGAGGAAAGAGATATTACACGTAATAGGTAATATTATGGCAGGCCGGTACGTGTACACAGTTAACTACTTACAGCGGTATATATATATGTACATCATAGTACCACGGTTCAGTTATCCCGGTTATTATTATTATTATTATTGTCCTCGTCGTCGGTGCAACCATTATTATTATTATTATTATTATTATTGCCGCACCGTCGTCGTAGGTTTATATTATAAATATTATTTCGTCATCGTACACGCGTACCTATTTCATCTTCAGCTAAGACGCCGTCGCCGTTCATTTCTTTCTGCGATTTTCCCGAAAACGAAAATAAAGCCACCGCCATTTTTACATCAGCTATATTTACCTTCTCGTCGAACTGGTTGCGCGCGTGCGCTCTGCTCGGTTTCGAGTGTACATTATTTAATTTCGCGTCAAACATATTATTATATATTATTGTAATGCGCAACACGAGCGCCCCATATATTATAGCGACTGATAATAATAAAATAAATTACAATATTATTAGCCTGCGATATTATAATAGGTATATACATGTGCGCATTTGAATAATCGTCGCGAACAGAGGGTTTTCCCGGTTCGACCGACCCCCTCGGCCGCGAAACGAGTGTTTTTCCGTTACGGCGTCGGTGTTATAGGTGCACGCCCGCGGCAGGAAGACATTACACATTACTATGACGATTATTGTACCGGGGGTACCCTGCGATATGCAAATTTCGTGTTTATTGCGCGCGCGCCCCGCACCACAATGGTGAATTATTATTATAATTTGTATTTATTATTGTTATTATTTTTTTTTACCACACGCGCGCTCATTACAATAATATACACACCGCGTATCCGCGACATAGTATTGCAGAGTGTATAATATTATATTATAAAAAACGGGTGGTGGCCGCAACCCCTATGAACTTCCCTTCTGTATTCCAGCCAGCCATCCACAGCCAGCTAGCGGACCCGTGCCGGACCTTCGCGGGTGTCGTCATGCAAATATCGCGGGCCCAGCACGAGCCAATCCCTAGACTCTTAGCCGTAGCCGGCGCCCGACCCCTTTCTTCGGGTGTGTCACTGCGCACGGGGTGGTTGGTCGTCCGCCGCCGGCACATGCATTATACATTATAAAATAAAAAATGTATTTCAGTAGTGCGCATTATTGTGTCACTTTGTACTTATTATACCTGCAGTACAAGTAAGCGACACTGAGACGGCCATTGGTCACGTAGAAAAACAAAAAAAAATTATACATATTACTTACTACGTAAAATAAAAGAAGCAAAAACTCCTGCAGGCATCATGCAAAATAAAACGAAACACGTGTGTATTTTTTTAATATTGAGTATATTTCGTTTGTTCCTTTTCATTCATTTGTTTTGTTTGCAAAAAAAAAAAAATAATAATCATCATCATCATCATATATAGTCATAATAATAAAATAATAATAATCATAATATAATGTACACATACAAAACGAAAAAGGCATAATAAATAAAAATCGCGAAATAATAAAACGTATAAAACTATACAAAACGTAAAAAATAACTTGAAGTATAGCGACATTATTTTTTTATTCCATTATTTAGATTTATTTTTTTGTTTGTTTTTTAAGTATAAAATTAATACATAATTATTTTAAAATCTATAATATATAAAATGCACTCCTATCTAAAATTACAGTATATATCATAAACACATATGACGTGATACGCCAGGGTAGACTCTATATCTATATATATATATGCAAGTCCACAATACATATACACACACGCATATAATAATAAATAATATAAATGTATATTCGAAATAAAGTTATATTCAATATATGCATTAATATATTATATTAAGTATACATTACACTTATATTGTATACGTATATATAATAGGTGTACACAAGTAGAATGCTCAACGGTGAGTCAGCCACCGAAGCAACTGTTTTTTAAAATTAATATTAACAGTCAAAACATAAACTTAAGAATATATATTTATATTATGTCTAAAAACTAACATGATATATGCGTATACAAACATAAGTATATAATATATACAAGTATACATAAATATTTATATACATATATATGTATATATATAATTATTGATTTTTATAATATTAACATTAACGCGTTTATGTACACCAACAAGAAAAACAATATTTTTCTTATGAAAAACTTTAAGGAAAGGCACAAAAATGTAACTAATTAAAAAAAATTTCTACAATGGGTGTAAATAAAAAATAAGTGATTTGGAATCGAATCAATACGATGAAACCAAAAAAAAGGAAATTTCATGAAAAATGTCTTTTGCGTTATACATATTATGCTTATACAAACAGTCTTATAATTAGGGCTTCGCCGTTTTGCAGTGAAGAAGGTATTGGTGGGATGGTATATCTCTCGATGAGATTTGATTATAAATTTAAATATAGCGAAACAAAAGGGAAAATATCCTAGCATGTAGTACACGACGATGACTAACAGGAAAAAAAATACTTTTTTGGCCCTCCATTTTTTCCATTTTTTATTACTTAGAGCTTAGTGTACCCTCTCCGCGTCATCGAGGGTGGCAATAATGGGCAACATATTGGAGTCTTTTATGTATTGCGTATACAGGCGAAGCCTTTGAAATTACGTTACAAAAAAACATAAAAAGAAATAATAAATAACAAGCATAGTCAAAATGCTAAATAATTATAAATAACCTAAAATATCACAATTGTCTAGGTAATAAATAATAACTAATACGGTCAGACACTAAGCAAAGTATATAATGTTATGTGTATAATGTCTGACGGCAGATTCGTCAATTGTATTGTTATTGTTTTTTTCTTTATGATACTAAAATTGAATAAACAATTTCATAATTTTTAATTGAATAATAATAATTAGACAATAATTCTGGATCACAAAAAGATAAAACATAGTATTAATTCGTTAACAATTTGTATACAAATAATTTATAGGTACGATTTATACCTAGGACTAACCTTGCACGGTTATTATAATATTAACTTATATATCTACAATAGGTGTACACTCGGAATCCGATCAAAATATAAAACGGTGATAAAACGTCGTCGTCAGGTCTCCTGTGTGTTTGTGATTTTTGGAGAACAACATAATGCTTACGATTTTATAGCTCATTTATCACTCATTTCTATCCTACAAAAAAAGCGCAAAACAAAAGAAAAAATAAATAAATATAAATCATAAAACAAACGGCAAAATAATAATAATAATAATAATAACAATAATAATGCATGCAAAATAATATTAATAACGATAATAATGATGGTAAAAAAACAATATAATAGTATGTATAATAATATAATATATTAATATGACGGGTCAGTGTCGTAGACATATTATTATAACAATATGTACGCGGTGATATATTATTATGAGTGCGCGCGCGATTCCCACAACGCTAAAGTACCTATACAATATGAACGCCGCCGAACGATAATCGTCGCAAGTAGAGGTGATGTGTCGTGGACCGTGGTCATTATTGTGTGTGCGCGTTTACCTACACCGGTCGTAAATATTATAACATAATATATTATATTTTCGATCTTTTCACACACACGCACACACACACACACACAGGAGCCACGGCCACGGAAAGTCGTTATGTGAGACGCGCTGGGCAGCGGAAATATAACGGTGCATTGCATTTGTCTCCGCAACGCTCTGTATACATTATTTCATGATTTAAAAAAAATACATAATATTATGTAACACACGGTGGTCCAAACACGTCGATTTCTCGTTTGTAGACAATTTGTCACGGACAGTAGCGCGTCTCCGAAATGCAATGATGGCAGTAAATCGGGTAAAACCGCCGTTGTGCGGGTCGGGGGACACGAGCTGAATTAATATTTCACCCCTATGACGATATGGCGGTCGAAAACTAATAACGCCGAACGAAAACATCCGTAAAGCTTTCGCAGGTGGTCGCTGATTTTTCACGCCTATACGACGGCGGACACGGACTATATACGGGCGGTTTCGAGATGACAAAAACACGCAAAATAACGCACTCGAAAACAGTTTTCAAGAAGCTACTTCCTACACACTACGCAACTGCAGAATACCAGAATGCAATGGACAAATACAATATAATATTATTATAGTTTATATATAAATGTGTATCAGATCGTTTGGCCGCCGTTAATCAGACCTCTCGAATTTTATATTTTTAACGGGGCCGATAACAATGAAAAACGTACCTCGCACACACACTCACGCCGTACGAACCCAAAATATGAGGGAATCCTTTAAAAACACACTCACACACAAACATATTATATAAATACAGTGTATATAGTAACGTTCTATTATTTCGATTCATTTTTTTTTGTTTGGGGAGATGTTCCTTTCTCCAGTTTCACGTTCGACGTAACGAATTTCTGTAATAATCTCCGCTCGCACACATCACCGTTGCCAGGGAGTGGCGGTGGTTCGACATTGTTTCCAGAATATTAACGTACCCCAAACGAATCCCAGCGCAGCACATTGTGCGCGCCACCGGAGATGGTAAACGTTCGATACGGAACCCTTTTCATTAAAAATAAAATATATATATATATATATCGAACGGATCACGAAAGAATTTGTACACACGGATGTGTGTGTATATGTTGCATATTTTCTCGTTTATGCGCTCGCGTTTTCATTCGGTTTTCTTGCTCTCTCTTTCACTCAGTCCCGAATAATAATAATAATAATAAGGTATCTCGCCGGCGCGGTGTGTAACTTACGCATCACACTGAACACAGCACAAAATTTGCGCGCCGAATGAAATTGATTTTGTTTTTGTTTGCGCGTCACACCCCTGTGTAGGCATAATAGCTGTCCATCACGGCGCGATTTCTCAGACCGAGATGGTCGTTACCCGAATACATATGACAGTACTTCTCTTATAAATTAGGATAGCATTGTGTTACCACTTGTGATCGCGGTTATGAACCACGAAGAGTTGTATTAGTTGGGCATAAATTCGCGTGCGAATAGAACACTGTAGGTATACGTCTCATACTACCGATAATAATACTAATACTAATACTATATACAACACTGATTTATGACTACTGACCTGGCGACGTCATCATTGCTGTGCCCGGGTGCATGAATCCTTGCTGGAAAGTCACGCCCAGGTTGTACAGGTGCGGCAATAAGGCCAACTCCTCGGCGGTCATTTGCGACTGGTCCTTGCCGTCCAGCTTCGCTATGGTAGCCATGGCCACGGCCTGCGCAACGGGAGACTGGCCAATGAGCCCAGCCAGCTGGAGCATCTGCATCTGATTGACTTGCTGGTTGGGAAGGTTGTTGTTGTGCGGGTCACCCGGATTGGGCGGCACCGTGAAGTCACCATCGCTGCAGTTGCCCGACATGTCGGACACCGACATGCGGCTCTCCACGTGCTGCTTGACCAGGGCGATGTGCCGGCTGGTGAATATGTGGTCTTGGACGGAATACTTGTGAGTGTATTTGAATCGACAATACTTGCACTCGTCCGGTGGTCCAGTCAGATCTTGGTTCTGCTTGGTTTGCAGCTTATACTTCTTCTCCTTAGCCCGTGCGTTCTGGAACCACACCTGAACCACGCGCTTTGCCAAGCCGATCTCACGGCCCAGCATCTCGCACTCACCCATTGTCGGGGTCTTGTAGTCATCAAATAGTGCTTTCATCACCTTCACCTGCACATTGCTCATCTGCGTCCGGTACCGTTTGTTTTGACTGCTACTGCTACCACCCGGAGCATTTACTCTCTGCTGACCGCTCTGAGTGCTTGACGCAGGTGAAGCTGGGCTTTCGTCATCCATGATGTCCGTGCATTCAGACATGCTGTCTTCGTCATCATCCTGTTCTTGATCCATACGCAAATCAACGGGCTTGCTCAGATCTAGCGGACTATCTCCCTCCGGTTTAGTTTTCTCACCACCCTCGGACAAAACACCGTTCTGCATACTCGACTGTTGCATCTCCTCCATATATCTCTTCAACGACTCCTGGTACATTTTACCTAGGTTTTCCACGTCCTCCGCGTTTTGATAGTACGGGTTCGATGCGTACGTCTGGTTCTTTTGCCCGATCTCGCTCATCTGGGACGACGCGAATGAGTCCATACTGACATCTTCATCTGGAATGTTGTCTACGTTTATGTATCCCCTGGAACACTGTTCCGGGTGTTTGGTCTGCAAATGCGATTCCAACGCCGATTTGATTTTGAAAATGGCTGAACAGAACGGACATCTCTTATTAATCGCCTGAGAATGCGCTCTGAACTGACCTTTTCGCTCTCTGGCCCTGGTATTTTGGAACCACACTTGCACTACACGTTTCTTTAGACCAACTTCTTGCGCAATGCTTTCCAACATCTTTCTAGAGGGATTGCTCTCGATCTGATATTTTTGATACAAGTAATCCAACTGTTCTGGTAAAATAGTGGTCCTTAGACGTTTGTCTTTTGTGAACTCCGTTTCTTTATCGCTATGATCGTCAAATTCATCGAATGATCTTTTATTATTCTGTTGCATCATGGACAAAATCAACGACGTGGGGTTAGCATTCAATTCGGACGTACCACTCATCTGTTGTGACTGAGATTGTTGTTGTTGGAGCTGCTGCTGCTGCTGCTGTTGTTGTTGGTGTAATTGTGCTTGCTGTTGTAAAATTCCAAAAGCACTTTCTGGATGATAAGTAGGGAACAAATTTGGATTCATTAAATGAACTTGTTGGTGTTCTTTCCACTGGTCAAGTTTGGTGAACACCGAAGTACAGTGTTCACAGTTGTAAACGTTTTCTTTGTCATGTGAAGATGACGTTTGAATCGGTGACGTCGGATATGTCAAACTCGGAGTCGGTGTCGGAGTTGGAGTCATCGGATTAGAGTTCGCGCTTTGTCCTTGATGATTTTCTACAGTACTTGAGTTCGAATCTTCAGAACTCAATGCAGCCGCGATGTGGGCGGCTGCTGCTTGAGCTTGAGCCGACCTTTTGGCGTCCTCTTCTTTGAAACAGTGCGTCTTCTGATGTCTAATGAGTTCATAATATCTCTGGAACACTAACAGGCATTTATTACACTGATAGTTCAAACCAGGTGTTCTTTGAAATCGATTTGATCCCTCTTCAACAATACCTGGTGCAGGTTCTACAGCTGGCTGATTTTCGTAAACTTTTCTGGCTTTTTGTCGGGCGTTTTGGAACCACACGACGATCACTCTTGGGCTCAGGTTCAGCAATTTTGACAGATACTCGAGGTCATCGTCTTTTGGGTAGGCGTTGTTTTCGAAGAATTCTTGAAGCACCTTGATCTGACAGTCCGTAAAACGAGTTCTATTTGCCCGTTTACCAGACGACGTGGAACCACCGGAACCACCGCTACTCTGGTTCATCATGATTGAGTGCGGAAACCCATCAGACGAATTTGGCGATCTACCAGGGCTAATGCTCCTGGGTCCCGATTGTGTGGTGACCGACATTTGTGGTGGCGAAGTAAAACTCGATGCAGATATTTTCGGTGGTAGCATATTGCTGGTGGAAATTGCATTTGACATATTCATTTCTTGATGTTGAGAAGTTAAAATTGAAGACAAAGTTAGATTTTCAGCGGCGTTTAAATCTAGCGGCGACCCTCTGTCATGATGAATGTACAGATTTTGTTTTTCTTCAACCGAATCTCTACGTTTGGACGGAGACTCGGGATTTCCCCACGGAAATTTCGTTTCAGGCTGACTAGTTTCGGCATCTTTCGGTTCTGGTTTGACTTGTGATTCCATCTTCACCGGAGACTCCAACGATTGTGTGGTGAATGGCCTAGAAAAGTTTTGAGCAAATGTCTGTTGTTGCGGAAATGTAGGTGTTTGACTCTGTGCTCGCACGACAGTGTTATTATTGGGGGTGCTGGTTTGTAGAGGCTTCTTTTTCGCGAATGTCGGTGTTTTGGGCGCTTCTTTAATGACGACGACGTCGGTGTTTTCGATTATTGGTATTGGTTGAGTAAGAGGCATCACTTTCGCTTCACCGGTTTTCTCGTATTCTTCCAAATTCAACGTAGTCGATGGTGGATTATTGAAATTGTACGGAGAATCTTTGTTTCTCTGTCTTTCTTTGAATAATGTATTTCTAAACCAGTGTTTGATGACTTTGGGTGGGAGACCACTTTGGCTGGCCATTTCTTGTATCTGATCTTCAGATGGAGAATTGTTTATGTCAAAGTGAGCACGTAGGATTTTCAATTGATCATCAGTGATGCGTGTCCTCGCTCGTTTTTGTTGCGAATTTTGTTGCTGTAAAAAATTAAACCATGACAATAAAACACAAATAATAAAATAACTAAGCATTGCTTAAACATAAAATGCTCTATGAGAAATTAATAACGCAACATGGTTCAAGCATGAAAATTAAAATCAAAAATATAGTAAACAATAATAAGCGTTGTAGGTACCTATAGATTAAAAAAAAAATTATAATAATAAACCTATTGTGAAAAATAAAATAATAGTTTCATATTGTTTTCTAATATTAAATAGGTATATCTATATGTTTTTTTCCTGTAATAATTTTCAAACCGTTGTATATTGAAGTGTAATGAATTTATTTTAATTTAGCTACACCATTTATTTAACACACATACACACAAAATGAAATATAATAACTACAGTATTTTATTATAAATATTTAATAGCGAATAAGCATCACACAAAACGTATTATATGAAAATTATATTTTATAAGCTACGAGAGAACTGTATATTAGGAATTGTATATGATTGATTAATTTATATTTATTGGAAAAATAACTCATTTAAATGATAAAGTATTAATTTATTAACATAAAAGATACGCAACAATTATTAAATAATTAATAATTTTCTTATTTCCAGAAATCATACGTCATATTTTTTTTTGTAAATTAATTGAATTTAAATTTAATTAATTAATGAGATACCTATATTGTTTTATAATAATTATTACAAGTTACATAAAAAGTTTTAAAAAAATAATTAGTTGTTAAGTTATGTATCTCCTAATATACAAATTTGTTTTAATATAATTAATTAATTAGATACCTATATTGTGTTATAATAGTTAGGTATTATAAATTACCTATATAAAAAGTCTACAAAAATAATTAGTTATAAAGATAGGTACCTCCTCATACAAATTTAACTCATTCAAATTTAATTTTTGATTTAAAAATAATTATTATTTAAAGATTTAATTTACACACACAAACGTTACACAATTTAATTTTTTATGAAGTGTATATACAATATACATAATAGTAATAATATTACATCAACCGAAATGTAATATATTTATATATAAAATGTATAGTGACAATATAATATTGTATATTATATTAGTAAATACATTTGATTAATAATTTAATTGTAGCAAAAGAAATTTATGTTAAGCGTCTTATTATTGTTATATTATACCTATGTTATATAATTTTTTTTATTACAGTATTGTAATTTATTCTGTGATAAAATTTAAGATATTATTACTACCTAGGTATATGGTTATGTATATATTATATATTTTTTAATATTATTATAATTATTTTTCTTTTTATCACTATTTTATATAATATACAAATTATATTTCACTTTATTCATTGCCTTATTATAGAATATAAAATAATCAAAATCAGTACTCACCACTTGTTGCTGTTGTTGAAGTAATTGTTGCTGTTTCGCTAGGATTCCAGTTGGGTCCATGGAGGAAGGTTGTTGTTGGAACATTGTATTTTGTTGCGAACCCATTATGGACTCGAAATTCGGTGGTGGCATCATCATGGGCACCAACGGTGGTTGTAGATTCATAGCGGCAAGCGCTTGCATGTTAAGGCCCAAAGGCAGCCCCATACCAAGGCCGGCCATACTGGCCACCATCATAGGGTTGAATTGTTGAAGTTGTTGTGTAAGTTGCGATGCTGCCATCGCGTTGAATGCCGCTTGCATTTCATTCAAGTGCTGAGCGACCGACAGCGGGATGTTTGGTGGTACACCGGACATATTCACGTTGGACGGTTCACCGGTTGACGATGTGGCTGCGTTGGACATGTAATCGACATTTTCTGCTTGTGCTTCGATGTCCTGTTCATTTTCCATCTTAACGGACACGTCCTCGGACGGCGAGCCAATCCTGGCCGTTGGCGTTGTGGTTGTAGACACGGATGTCGATGACGGCAATGACGTAGTGGTGTTGGCGGTCGGCGGTTCGTTACCCTTCTTCTCTATTTCACATTTAATCTGTTTGGCGTATTTCTCGAGAAAATCAAACGGCACTAGGTCCTTGTGGACCTCTTCACAATGAGCTTTCAGCACCCATACACTGGAAAACTCTTTGTTGCAGTGCACGCATGTTGACTTGGCAACTTCAGGCAAGTCGCCGGTATCTTCTTCATTAATTTCATTAATTTCCTCCTTGACGGCGTTCGCCTGGTGTTCCATTTCCAGATGGGCGGTAAGCTCTTGCAGCAACTTTTCATTTTCCTTACGCTTTTGGTGATTTTCGTTGAACTGCATCACCAAGTCAAACCCATAGCTCTCCAGCAGCTTGTACATGTGCGAGTGCTTCTTACCTTGCAGTGCCAGTGGAACTTTTAACAGCTGTTCTTCGGTCAGCGTTAACTGTTGCGATGGCGACTTTGGTCCCTGAACGGAAGCGCTCAGATTGTTGGCCGCAAAGGCCAGTGTCGGATTCATAGGCAACATACTCATCGGCGTGCCGAACATGCAGTACAGCTGTTGATGGGTATTGAGTTGGTCTTGGTTTGAAAACAACGCGTTGCATCGTTGACAGCTCAGCTGGTTGCCCTTTTGGTGGTGGTTATGTTGTTGTTGTTGCTGTTGTTGTTGTTGTGGTAGTTGTAATTGTTGTTGATCGTCTTTGCAGGACGCTTGGCTTTCAGCATCCTGTCGGTTTTGTGATGGCGGTCGACTGCCCTGTTCGGGTTGCTCGATTATCGGTTTGGTCAAGTCCACCTGTCCGGCTAACGCCAGATCGTGCAGCTTTGAAGCTCTAGTCTGGTGCAACACTGATCTCATGTGAATGTCCAATGTCGACCCTTGGGTATACGCGACTTTGCAAATGTTGCACTTGTACGGTTTTTTGTCGTCGTCTTCCGACGTCGAGCCCGACGTCTTAGACGCCGCATTCATAGCGGCGAAAGACGAATTGTTTGATACGATAGGCGTGTTATTGTTATTTAGCTGTTGCTGTTGTTCTTGCATGGACCGCTTCAACTTGTGTAAATGAAGAACAGAGTTGTAGTGCACCAAAAGTATGTTCTTTTGTGTGAACGACTCTTTGCAAACCTCACACTTGAAAGGCCGGTTCGGGTCAAGATATTTTTCCATCGGATAGGTCTGCTTCTCACCTTTTCGATGTAAAAGCGTTTTGTTATGGTGCGTCAGGTACTTCTGGTTGGTAAACGCCACTTTGCACCGGTGGCACTTGTACTTTCTTTCCGAGTCATTGTACCCGTCCTCAGCTAGTGTCTGTCCATTCATGTAGTCTTCAATCAATTGCTGTTGTTTAAACGCAATCGAATCGTCACTGTTATCACACTCGGGTTCATCGTCTTTTTCTTCTTCGTCGTCGACAGATTCGTCGATTTCCATTTTTTCGTCAGCTGACTGTTCAAATTGGAGCATGGAGTTTTGCTTTAATGCTTCCAGATCGGCTTGAGCCAGATCTGGATGGGCGGTCTGTAAGTGCTTTTGAAACGTGGCAACGGTCCTGAAACTGCGCCTGCACAATATGCACTTCGTCAGGTCTCTTATGGCGTGATACTGGGAATGAGCTTGCAATTTGTCAAGCGTTTTGAACGCCAAACTGCACTGGTTGCATCTATATTTGTAAACGTGTTTCTCGGATACAAGAATATTTTGTTGTCCAGCGTGCACTTCGCGAAAGTGAATATGTAAATTTTGAACAGTGGTGAAATACAGGTTGCAACCTTTTTTCCAGCACAGGTATCCTGGTCCATTTGGTGTCTGTTTGACTTCGACGTGGCCGGTATCGTTTTGGTGTTGACACAAGTCGTCAATATTTTTGCACACTTTTTGACAAGTTGGACATTTATTTTCGTCTGTATCTTGTTCTTGATTTTCATCAGATTTTTCAATTGATTTGTCCAAGTCGGGCGACGGTGGACTATTTGAAGTGTGGGGCGGACTCTGCTGTGAAGATTTTGTTGTGTTCAGCCAGTGCGATTGGTTGACTAAGCTCAGCAGCCGTTGGAGACCTTCGGAGTTTACACTGTGAATGTTCATTAAATGTTTTTCGAAATTGATTAAATCTTCGAAAACGTCTTGACAAAGCGGACAGTACAATTCGTTTTTCTTCTGGTCGGTCGGAGTTAAATGTTCTTGACCTTCGGTAATTTTTGGTGAGTTGCGATTAGAGTCCAATTCGAACTGTTCGGAACTTTCTGCTTTCATCGCATCCATAGACATATTTTGACTTTCGTTATCTCCTTTATTTTCGCGATCTAAAAATTAAACGAAAAAAAAATATTCATATAAAATCTATATCCTACTATATTAAGTATTAACTGTATTAAGGCGGCGTTGTGGGAACCGTAGTCAACGGAGTATGAAAGCAACAATGGGCGTACCACACTTTGAATGAGTGAGCAACAAGAATAAGATTTTTGTTACCGTACAGCCCGTCACTTTTATACAATTAAAGATAATTTAAAATGTAATCAAGTGTTCAGGAAAAATAACATTAAAGAATAGAAAAATAAAGACGCAACGGTTTATGTCATGTCATTGTGAGGTGGAACTTAATGTTAACTAATTAATGCAATTATTATCAAAACTTCATTTCGTGTTTTTTTATTTCTTTGATAGAAATTAACCTATAAAAGAAGTGAAGACATTTAATAATCATCGTGAAGTTCTCAACCAATGAGATCAATTCTTTACTCCGTAAATGGCAAACAATGATACGCGTCTTCACGTTCAGAGGTCTTTGTGCTGTCTGATAATTAAACGTACAATACGGTAATGATTTACATTCACTTAGGTCGGGTTGTCAATGGGGATTTAATATGAGATATTGTTTACCGTGGATAGAACTATCACGACTCAATTTAAAAATATTTACACATAAAGCATAGTGACTGAGTATAAATTATTTACTTATAACAAATCAATATTAATACACATACTACAGACTTTATTTGAGCAATGTTTTTTTTCATCGTTATTTTATTAATACCGTTGTTATATTTTATTATTTTTTATATAAATTTCCTAACTTAAATTAACTATTTCAATTATACATAACGTATGTTTCAGTCATTAAATAATCGTTGACGTGCTGTGAAGAAATACCAAGCGAAATATTACTTAACGATAAAATAATTTATTACGTTAAAATGAATAGTTTTGTAATAACGAAATTACACGGTAATTGTGATAAGTGGTTTCTATTCTAAATTTAATTACTTTTTAATATTGTATGATTTCATTATTTTAAAATTATTATTATAATTTTTATACTAATGTACTGTAATATAAACGAAACGCGTACTGTACTTTGCCTCCTAGGTATAATAAATGGACAGATTATTTTGTATAAAAACGTATTAATTGATATGAATAATTATTTATAACACAATCAGCAAAATATCAATATTACTACTGTGTTAATAAAAAAAAATATGGAAATTAATTATTTTTATATTCTTACGAATACTAAATATTTTTTATACGATTTAATTATTCGACGCAATTTTTTATTTCTACGTATTTTTGATAGTAAATAAATTTAACTATTTTATTTAACTATGCTTACTTGTTTTTATTACCATTGACTATCGGAATAATTTTGTATTGTATAATTTACGATTAATAATTATATCACTGCGCGTGTAACGACTTACCTTGTTCTTGGTCGCTATCGACGGACATGGAAGTTTGCGGAGCACTGGTCACTTGGAACACCATGTTTATATCGGTCTGTATGTCTTTTCCATCAGACCGCCTTTGCATCTGGTGCAGCTGCTCCATTTGCATGTGTTTCACGGTCCTGACGTGTTGCAGTAGCGGCAATTTGTCCTTGCTGGAGAACTCGCACAACAAACAGTGATAAACGGAAGCGTCACCCGCGTCGTTGTCCCGCAGGTACCGGAACAGCAGCGAGGCGGCCTCGTGTCTCTGGCCGGAACAGTGGAGCTGCAGTTTGTGCGTGCTGTTCGTGTAGTAATCGCACGCGTTGCACCTAACCTGAACTCCACCAGGCGACGACATGTACTTGAGCTTCCACTCGTTCTGCGGCCCACCCTCCTTCACGTGGTTGACGTGTTGCAGCCTCTGCAAATGTTTGTCGGTCTTGCAGTGCAGCTGGAAGTTAGCTTTCAGGTTTGTCTTGTACGTGCACAGGTTGCATATATAGTTTCCAGCCACCACGGTCAGTATTTCTTGTTCGCGTACTTTGGTCCGGTCGGTGGACAAGTGATGTGATAACGTTTCCAACGAGTCTGTGACAAACGTGCTGCATGTGCTGCATTGGAACATAAAGTTCGGATTTTTGTCCACCGGCTCGGGCGGAGGTTCCATGGTCTCTGGGTTCAGTCCGATGTCGGTGTCAACGTGCGGTGACACGTCGCCAGTGAAGTGTGGCGGCATTTGTCCGCCAGTCATCATTTGTATGATTAATGCCTGGTTGTACGCCATGTCGGCGAGCGCTGCCTCAGAGTGCGGCGGCGGCTTATCCCCAGGGAGCGTGAGCCCCGGGTGGAAATGCATTAGCGACTCGAAGTTCATCTGCTGTTGGTGATGCGTCTGTAGGGCGTTGAGTGTCTGCATGTGCTTGACACTCTGCTGCAATACCATTATGTTGTGTGTATGTTTCTCGCTGGTCATGTGTATGCGAAGGTTCCGGGCTACGTTCGTCTCATAGTTGCACACCTCGCACCTGAACGTGGGCTTGGGCTTCTGGTTGATCATTGGGCTGTTCATAGCTGGATGTTGACTGCTCGTCGATCCTGGGCTCATGGCCGAAGACTGTTTCGGATGTTGGGACGGCGACGAGGCCTGGTGCCTTTGCATCTCAGTACCAGCCACACCGCCGTTTTGTAACTCTTGCATGTTGTTAAGATGCTTGTCGGACTGCATGTGTATGCTTAGGTTGCCCTTGGTAGTCGTCGAGTAGTTGCACACCTCGCAGCGGTACGGTTTGTAACCACACGTGTACGTTTCGCCCCTGGCCAACCGCGGGTGCGGTTGCCCGGCGATACAGTACACGCACGACGTTTCGGATTCGGGGTGTTTCTCTTTCATGTGTATCTCTAGCGTCTCTTGGTATTTGTAGTGCCAGTTGCATTTCGGGCATTTAAGCGTTTTACACGAATTTCTGGAGTGCATGCCTACCAGCGACCCACCCACGCCACCCAGTCTCGAGGAACTTAAAATGAGCTCACACCTCGCGCAGTCCACTCCACTGGGCCTACCGTTCATGTGGTCAGGACACACGCCAATTGTAGTGCCGGTCATAAAGTTGGGCGGTGGTTGAGGATAAGATAACGGGGCGCCACCAGATATGAGTTGTGGACTGAGTGTGGTGCCTGGTGACGGGCTGGCACCCGGTGAAGCGCTGTTGCTCCGGGCCGACGTGCCCGATGACACGGCTAACGCGGATATTGGACTCTTCCTGGTCAGATCCATGATACAATCGTACATACTGGACCTGCCGCTGGCTGCAGAGGCAGCGGCTTTATTACTACAATTATTGTTTTTACTTATACTAAACGAGTTAACATTACTTCTAGGACTACCAGATTGAGGTAGGGAGACGGACGTCTCAGGAACTGTATTGACACTCGGAGAAGAGGTGGGCGGCGTGGCGTTGCGCCTGTGCACCACCAGGCTTTCCGGGCAGCCCTTCTGGTCGCCACCGCTGCCGCCACCGCCGTCGGAAGAGGAGGAACGATTACCGTCATTAATAAACGCATTAGGAACTTTGTGAGCGGCGCTCGGAGACGACGACGACGACGACTGGGACGGGGATGCGGTCCGAGTATGAGCTTTGTTGGCGGACAGGGCCAGGGGCTCGAGGAACGACACCAGAGGCTCCTTTTCCTTGCCTACACACTGCACGATGGCTGACGCGTTCTTGTGCCCAAGTATGTTGTACTCGTCCTCCTGGAGCGTGACACCGTGTTCACCGGTGGCGTGTGCTACGAAAGACTTCGCGTACCCAAACGACAGTTTGCATATGAAGCACATGAGTATCGGCTTGACGGGCACCGTCGAACAGTCATTGGACAATGGCGGCGTCCGGCTATCCGGCGCGCCTGCCTTGTCACGGACCGTATACACCCTGTAGCTGTGCATCACCGGCACTTCAGGAACTATCTTCTTGTCTTGGAACACCCTGTTGAGTGCCGCGGCGGCGGGCGCACTGTTGGTTTGCTGCTGCTGTTGCTGCTGCTCGTACAAGTCCCCGTAGTTGGCCCGGGACACGTAGAACGCGTTAGCGATCTGCGGGAACACCTCGGCTTGCGATAGGTTCACACCCCGGCCGTCCACGATACTGCCAGATCCGAGGAGCTCGGACGGCAGGTCGACTCCATCATCTTCGCTCAGCTCACTGTTGTCCTCGATTATGTACGCCGACCCGTCCGGGTTGTACACGATCTTGCCATCAAACTTCTCCACATCGCTGCTGTTCGCCCACGACTCGGACTCGGCGTCCGGTTTGCTGGCCACCGAGTCGAACTTGCTGCCAGACGGTGGCGACGTCAGGCGGCGCTCTTCATCTTCCCGGCCGGCGATCACGCCCGTCACCGGCGAGCTCGATTGCTCTTCTTCTGGGCTCATGTCGGCCACGACAACTGCTGCGGCGGCGGCGTTATTGCTAATCGCTGCGCTGATTGTCTCGGACGGTGTGTCTGTTGTCCATCCGGCGGCACAGTCCACTAGGCCTCCACCTGTTGGCGAGGACGATTGTATTGGTATCGGTGACGGCATTTCTGGTTATCAATCATCACCAATGTATTCGCACCACTGCCTTGACATACCCCGCGTACACCACAATCTATAAAAAAAAAAACACACACCGTAAGTAACGTTTATTTGTTGGGCAACTGTATTCGTTAGCAACCGAATAATATAAATATAAATCAATTAGGACGCGCGGGGTCAAACATCATCATCGTATTATTATTACAATATTACATATAGCATCTAGGTAGTACTACTAGTTAAGTTAGATTCATATAATACACCAACGATATTACCTACATGTATTTTATTTAGTATTTTTTTAACTCGAATTTTAAGTCATCGAAATCGACCCCGCCCCCTCGATATACGTACGTTTCGCACTACATTATACGAAAACCGGTAGCAAGAAAACAGGTACTTTATTACATTTTTTTCTGCTCTCATCCATTATCATTATTCCTATTATTTTATATAATATACTTAAGCGTACTACATAGTCTCTGTCTATAGCAGGTACACAATTCCAACGAAACGAAAAAAAAATGTAAAAAACTCGATACGTGTCCGTCTTAATTCGCGTTCGTCCGTCGTCCGTGAAGAAAAAGGTGATGTACAGCTGTTGTCGCGGTATGTGACACTAACGCTTCCATTGTTCGGAAACCGCCACAGCTAATCAAGCCCGTCCGAATATATATTTTTATACATTTTGGCGAATCGTTAGTTAATATTTCTCTGCTATTTTTATTTCGCCCCACGTTTATATATATACAGTGTATACCAGTTTCGCGTTCGCCGCACACAACCGGTCCGCGAAATGTATAATTCATTCCGTTCACGAATTCGGATAAAAACAATGCTCTTTTGTGTTTTGCAACAACATTAACATAATTCCCGAACGAGGAATACAATCATATAATAGGTATTATAGAATATAGGTAGGTACGTGTGCACGCAACGTCTTCTTTATTTTATTTTTATTTCGTTTTTACAGAAAACCGTTTAATTCATTTTCCATTATATTTTGTTTATCCGCAATTATTTTAGAGAAAAAAATATTTTTAAGCGTTGCGAGTAACGACCATTCTGCGGAAAAACGCGCGCGGATGTGGGACAGAGGAAATGACGACTACGACGCACAGGAAACGGCCGATTTCCTCCGCCGAGGACTGACTTCGCGCACCCGAACATCCAGGTCGACATTTCCGACGTTTTGACGCGGCCGTTTATATGCACTCGTGGTATACCTATATCCTATATAGATTATATAATACTCTTTGGAGAAGCAACCACCTTCGGGTGCGAGTGAAGCAGAGGTCTTTTCGGGGGTTAATTGTTGGCGCCAAAACACCGCCTACCAGGGACAAATTAGAGGATAATTACTGGCGGCGGCGGCGGCCGACTATCGGTACAAGGTAATAATTACACATCGGGATACTAATATATATATATATATATATGTATTTATGGGCGTACCTACAGCGATTAAAGACGCCAAGAAGTCCGAGCCGAGAGATCTTCGGCGGCAAACGCGGCTTCGGGACATAACATACAATTTTTTGTTTTTGAAAACTCATCACACAAGACACCGATCGTAGGCGGCGACGGTAATATAGACGGTATGAATCACATATAGGTAAGTAGATATTGCGCGTATTTATATACATGTAACGTTATAGTATAATGATGGTAATGATAGTAATAATAATAATAATAATAATAATATGCATTTATATTTTATACACCGTCCGCGGTCCGTATCCGCTTTTAATTGATCGAACGAGACAGAACACGTGGCCGCGGGGGACCGAAAAATCGCCAGCTACGGTAATAGAGGAAATTTAGGAATACAATACTGTAAGAGCGGAAAACAGTGCTTGTGGATACAAAAAATATCGTGTATTCACGAGCCCTTCCTCCGATTTTCCATTGGCGCCGCCATTCGGCGGGAGGAGGAAAAGCTCGCTCGACGGCGAGAGCCTGCGCGTGTTCATTTGCACAGATGACCGTCGCGGGGGTAGCGTTTCCAGTGGAAACCGAAGTAGTAATTTGCCCCGAACGCCTTGCCCCACCAAATACGACGTGATAAACGAATCATTTCACGGACAGACGATTTTAGTGGTCTGTGCTATTATATACGGGTATACTTATATCATTTATATGTAGGTATATAATATACAGTTAATAGTTTTTATTTTATTATTCTCACCCCCGACCGCAGTATCTATAAGTAATGTGTGGTAACGAGCCCCAAATAGAGGACGCACTTACACGCATTTACAGATAGATATATACACGAATGCTGTATCCACCTAGTGCATATGACGAAACGTATAAAAAAACATCAACAAAACGCGTTACATAATACAACGGATACACACATTAAAGTTTATATCGGCGATTTTACATCATTAATTATTATAATATAATAACATTTACGTTTTTAATTACTTTGTTTATATCCATTTTAATTAATGTATTTTTTTTAAACACGCTATAATAAATGACGTAGAACGCATTTATCTAATAGAGGTATCTACCTAATAATAACGCATTAAGTTAATTTTTTTTTTAATTTTATGGTGGTACGAGATCACAGTGGAACAGAATTATTAAATTTTCGCAATCCCCGTTTGAAAAAAGACATTTTTAGTTCAATAACGTGGAAATTGATGTAATTAATAGGAACAAACTAGTGCAAGGATCATATTATTATATTTGTTCGTAATCAGTTATTATTTTAATATTAAAAAGTGATAAATTTTATGAACGAACATACCAAGTTTATTATTATTATTATAACTATTCATATTGTATAATATTATGATTTCTGTCGATTTGTTCTTATTTAATTGGCAATAATACATTACATAAAATTAAAGACAAATATAGTTTTCTAACCCAATTTACAAGGCGATTGCTCGGGCCTGCACACACGCGCTATAGGTTTTATCTATAAGTATTTATGAACGATTACTTTTTTTTTAATTTTAATTTTTGTAAATGTTCGTAATATGTGTGCTTTATCTAATGTATTTTATGTCAGGTATTTTTATAGGAATAGTTTAATATGAGATCGTTTTTACGTGTTTTTTTTTGTGTTACCCATAAGCAGCATGTCCTCCCGCACACGCTGCAATGCAGCATACGAACACGATGATTTTTTTCTTAATACACATTATAATAATAAGAAGAAACACACCTGTTCGAATGATAAATCACGCTATCCGAGAGCGCGCGCGCGAGCTAGCTCTCTCGCGCGTTAATTACGTATGCACGCGGCCTCCGGGTACCCGGCATACCTACCTATAACAAATATTTTTCGTTTTTGTTTTATCCCGGTATTAATTAGTAAACATCCCCCGGAGCTGCATTTTTTGAGGAACGAAAAAATCCGTCGGAGATTTCGTCGGCGAACGGCTCGGTCACGTGAAAACACGTAAATTTATTACCCATATATACCAATTACAAATATCGGGCGTACCTATATGTGTATATAGTATATAGGTACTATATTATATACAGCCGAGCGACGGCGGTTTTCGCGTTTTCTCCCGTCGGCGACACGACGATAATATAATTGCCGTTTTCCTATTCATCATCCGACCAGAACAAGACTACTACCAGCGCTAACGAAAAAAAAAAATGAAATAGAATAAAACACCGGCACATAATAATAACCACCACCCGCCCTCGCACCGGCCCGGCGACACCGGCCATCTTGAATTCCAAATGAGGTCCGTCAAACGCGCGCACAACATACACACATTATACATTTATATGTGTATAATATGTATACACACAACACACACGACACACGCACAATCGTCATTGTTCTCGGGACCAGACGTCTCGGTTAAAAACGAAACGCTCGGTAGAGGCCGAATTCGAATCTCGCAGAAAACGGGGGGAAGAACTAAAAAATCGCCCGGACTTGCGGGAAGTGGACAAAAAACTAATACACCGATCAACGACGTATAATAGGTACGAGCTATTAGGAGGGCAGTATATATATTATATATATACACGAGCTCGAACGATATACTATTATAATATTATGCATCCGTTCTAAAAATTATTACTGTCGATATGTGAGAAACTCGGCCTTCACGCGAAACAGACGCCTACCTATATACCTAGGTAGATATATATGTATAATAATAGTATTATGTACCTAATCGAGAATTCTATAATAATAATGCATCGCATTCGCGTACGTTGTATACGTGTAATTATAATTAGTACGCGCAAAAATTATTATATTTTTGCATGTATCCGTCATCAATATAAGGCATCTATTATTATATATAGTTTAACAATAATAATATATACTAATATAGTAATGACCAATGAGATTAAAATGATCATGACTTTTACAAAATAATTTCTATCTTTTAGTCATATACATACCAAACCAAATTATAAATCTGTTTGCGCAGGTATGAAAAGTACAATCAGCAATACTTCTACATTAGGTAGGTATAGGTACATTTGATTTAGCCCATGTTTAGTCTTTTTTATAGCTATATATTGAAAAAATGTTTGATTCTTTTTAATATTAAAGATAATTTATTGAAAACTATATATACATGGTAGGTAATTTTTCTTAAATTTCAAATTTAAAAGAACATAATAATAAAATTGGTTTTAACACTTATCGCGTACATGTGTTTGTTCACGCTACCCAAACGTGTCATACATGATGCTTTTACAGATATACAAGTATTGCCGTATTAATATGTTGGTGTCTTACCTAACTCGCGAAAGTGCGAGTATCATAGGTGCAAGTAATTCTATTAATAATCTGTTAAAAAATGTTTAGTATATTTTGAAAGAATAATGATGATTAAATGTTTAATGCATCTTAATTATAATGTCACGGCATACCTATTTGATTGTTGGAAGTACTACTTTGATATTTTTACGGCATAAAATAGGTATCTATTTATTTATTTATAATTTATTATTATAGAGCTTTTAAGGCGATACACATCCCAAACACTAGTATTGACTGATGATACAATAAGAACGGACGCCCCCAAATATTCTAAAAATTAATAAATATACACAATAGTATAGTATAGGTACACTATTATTATACTAGTAATCAAATTGTGTCGTTTATAGTGTTTATACAAAACGACACGAAGACGTCATAATATAGGTACACCCATTTTGTGTATATTAGGCATATATACATGGAAGAGCTGTCGGCGAGAGCGGCTGCTGCAGCGGCGATAATGACGGCACGAGATAGAAGATGAAAATAGTATGATTTTCGGAGAAAAAAAAAAATTTAAAAACGCTACTGGAATATAAAATCATCGGGTATCCTAATCGCGGATAGCGCGGAATAGGTACTATAATATATAATATACAAATATATAATATGAATATACGTATACGCGTGCGTACACAGAAACCAGATAATAAAACACGACGAGATTTCGAGGCGATAACATTGTCTCTGACCCGGCAACCCGCTGCGGGGGGAAACGTGGTGGTCACCGAAAATATATAAAAAAAAAAAACCAGTAATTCTCGTTATTCGGTGAGAGGAGACGACCATCCGCCGACGACTTTACGACTACGACGGCGATAGCCGATATATTATACAGGTATATATTATTAATATAATATAATATAACATAATATATGTGTACATATACGTTATTACTTTTTTTTAATTCTTCCCCACGCAAGTCTATTAATTATACTCGGTTCTCTCGCACGGATTCGTTAATTATTCATGGTCCTTGGGACCGCGCGGTGGACGCAGACTCGGAGAAAAAAAATACCCAAAGCAAAGAAACCGACGACGGCGACGCGAGTGGAACGTTATTTTTTATTTATACGACCGTTTATTTTTTCGATAATGTTGTAAATGAAATTAAAAAAAAAAAAAAAACTAAAATAAAACAAACAAACCAACAAACGGTTAGACGGCTCGCGCGCCAAGTTCGAGGTGATGGGAGGGGGAGGGTGTCCGCCGTAAAATGTCAAAAATCGCGCGTAGGACACCGCACGACGATATAGCAGCAATAAAATAGTTATGCTTTTTATACAGCACCACGCGTGTTCGGAAACACAAGTTTGAACGTGTGCGGTATCAGCCGATAAAATACTCGTATATATTATACAATATAGGTAATATAATTACAATATACGATATATATATTATAGAGGTAGGCTGTAAGTGAGTGTGTGTGTATGCGCGCGTCAAAACGGGAAACGAATGTCGTAAAAACCAAAAGTACTATAATATTGTATAATATTATTATAACAGCCGTCCGCACACGGTCGAGAGTTGTTATTATTTATAATTACCCTCGGGACTTTATATTCATATGAATTTTTTTTCGACCGGTACTATAATATATTGTACCTATTATTGCTTCGACTAAAATCGATTTGCACCGAAAAAACCGGAATGCACGCTGCAAGAGTCCTGGCCGCGCGCCGACTGGTTCGATTGTCCAGAAACGATCTTTCCTATTGTAAGTTTTTAATTGCGTTTAATTAATTAAAAAACATTCGTGAGTCCAATTAATCATATTATTATATTATATATTACTATAGTTTTAGTTAGTCTGCCGGCCGCCGCGAGTACCTATATAGTAATTACCGCGGTTTCGTTCCCGGAGCGATAAACAACACGACAGGCAAATAAAATATAATATTCGACATAAATAATTTCAAAGCCGTTTGGAACCCATATTTTTCCTTCATTAATTAACACGCGTTTTAATATATATATATATCTAAACGTTCGTATATACACACACAAACGAGTATATTTTATTATTATTATTTTTTTATATTATATTTATTATTATTTTTTTTTAACACAGTAATTATACTTTATTACTCATTAGTCATTACCGAGAAACATTTGTGTGCGCTTTTATTTATAAGGAATTAATAAAGATTAAAACGCGAGGCTCGTGTGTTGCGCAATTATTTTTATTGCATGACGTGGTTATAGTACGTAGCGCCCGCGTATAGCTTCGAAATGGCCAAAACATGCACATTAATCCCGTTTCGAAAGTATAATTAATAATAAAATAATATATTATAATATGCAATATATGTACGATTTGTATAAATCGAAAAAAAATAACCAAACATGTCATTGTCATAAGTCGGATAAAATTTCGTTTATTATAATATTTTGTTATGTACCTACCTATACATAATATAATATTACCTATTATGTCACGAGCCCGAGAAATTTACATAAGCGCGGCGTTCCCCCCGGTGCAGCTATCCACGTGCGCGCGGGCCCCAGCATCAATAAAAGCATTATAAGGTACATGCATTACGAAGCGCGGGGATATAGACTTCAAATTTTCGTCTCATTTGAATTTCTCGTGAAACTGGTTCGGCACGAGCGTTTCGTCCGCGGGGAGACTATATGATAATATGCAAAGTAGCGAGAGACGAAAAAAACTCAGTAATATATAGGTATATATATATGTAGACATATGGTATAATATACTACTGCTGTCGCAGCAGCAGGTAGAATAATACAATAATAAAAAACAAGTAAACAATTGATCTAACATAATAATATAAAGTACTCAAGTATACGACATTGAAAACAAAATTTTATAACGCTACCTATATCAATTAATAATACCTACGCCGTAATATTTACCGATGACTTAATTAATAATAAAAACAAATAAAACATAAACTTCCGGCGCACACGAATTTTCTGATTTATCTCGCGACCTATACACCTCCGTGTGGTATATTGCTGATAACGTACGTAAATTAATATTGCGCGTGAGTGCTTAGATATGTCGCGAGCACGTGGTGACACAAGCCTTTGTTTTGGCAATCTCGTAAGTAAATTATACGAAGTTATATGTACACTCAACACGCACTATACGGTGGACTTTTAACCGACCGAAAATCGACGCTCCTAATTACCTATTGGACTTCTAATTAATATACGAACGAAAAAGCGTTAGATTGGTGTTTGTATCAAATTTATATAATAAATACGTATTATCTATATATAAACTATAGGTAGGTACACGAAAAAAATACGAAAAATATTAATAATAAAAATAATAATAGTAACGCGGTTTTAAAATATATAATCTCCAGGGAAATGGCTAAAGTCAGAGTTTGGTAAACAACCTACCTACATATAGGTACGCAACAGAAAATACGCGACAAAACCCACCCACGATATAAAGATACGGTATTACAAGAATAATGAATTGTGACAATTATTTAGTAAAAAAATCGGGTCGATCAAAATACCTCTAAACATGTCGTTTGGACATCCAAAATGATAATTCTGCTATCCTCTGGGTAGAAAAATCATGCGAACACACACAAACACACTTTTTATAAGCCGAAATTTATTTATTCGAAAACTGCGAATGTCGCGGCGGCAACGAACGAACGGACGAACTGAAATATCACGGACGGACGAACGCACACGACGACGGCGAGACGGATTAACGAATATATTTAATAATATTTACACCGTCGGCTTTACGGTATAAGATATTATAATACGAAAACACTGTTTAGCACACGGACAAAAATATTTTTCAAAAAAAAAACACAATAATATTATACTATCTAAACATTTATTATTATGTACAACGATCGGCCGAAACGGAAAATAATTTTTGAAAAATAATAATGCGTTCTAGTGTTTGAAATGGAAAAAAAAAATCACTCGACACTAGCAGTACGTGAGGGCGCGCTCTGTGCCGGGAGACTGGTGCGCGACGTGCCGGTGCGCTCGGTTCGGTTCCCCTGCAATGGGCACGGAGGGCGGAGTCCTGACCGGTCCCCACCCATTCGCGCGCTCGGTGGTGGGGATGTTTTGCATGCGGCACGTCAAACCGTCGCCGCCGTCGCGCGGGGCGGCTGCGTCGGATGGTCGGAGGGGAGAGGGCGGCGGCGGCGGCGGCCTCCGAAGGGTGACGACGGAGACGACGGTGGCCGATCGGGCTGTTGTGAAGTGGCGGGGCGGGGGACGGGTGAGTGCGCGCCTTGGAAGGGTGTGCGCGACCGAAAACCGAAAGTAATTATGATCGCAGAAATGCGTAAAACGAAATACGAAAAAAAATATTATGAGGAAAAAAATCGGAAGGGAAGAAGCGACAAGAATAACGCGACCCCTAAAGGCGTATAAAAATATTACATATACAATAATATCGGATTCGCTAATCGTGCTCGAGGCGTCGTCAGCGTTTTTTTTTTACGCCTTTGATGAAGGCCGCACGCAAATTAATATTATAATTATATATTATATATTACCTATACTATTTTGAATATCTACTTTGAGTAGGTACTTCGTATATTATTACTATACTAAATTAATTTATTTTTATCATTACCCCGTCAAAATACTGTGCGAGAAATCATCGGTGACGATGGGACACGTCATATCTGAACGGCCTTTATTAAAAAAAAACCAGAAATCATTTCGTAATGAATAATTTTATTTGCGCGGTGTAAAAAGACGCGCTACGAGTGTAGCCCGTTGAGCGCGCGGTCGGGCGGCGGACGACACTAGTTGACGGCGCGACCCAAAGATAGCACTGCCAGTTATACATGATCACCTCTCTCTCACTCTCTCGCCGACAAACCAGCCTGTAAACACCAAAACACTATGTTATATTTTAGGCATCTTTAGCCGTTTGATTTAGCACGTACAAATCTTATCGCACTGCCACAATTTAATACTATATTAATTATTTTCCGAAAATCTATCAAAATTTTCAAAAACACAAATTTTTGACCAAATAATTGTTCAACAAAAACGTTATGTTGTCACCTCGCGCACACAATATCACATTTTATTTATGTACCTAGTAACCTACCTTTAATACGATGCACCTCAGAATCCAAAAATCAATTTATATAGGTAGTGAATGATCATACACAATGAACAAAACCGAGACAGATTCGAAGAATTATCTCGGCATTACTGCGCGGCGATAAATAATAGGATAGGGCGGAAATGACTATTTGTACACTATATATAGAACACCTTGCACGAATCCCACCCGAACGCTTCTCTCAGTTATACTGCAACAAAAGAGTCATTGTCGATTTTAACGTCTTCGGGATCCGAACGGTTTGGTCAAATGAAAATAATATCTTTTCACGGTACAATATGATTTTTAAGTAATACAGAATAATAATAATAATAATAATGTATAAACGTTGTTGAATAGTGAGAAAGAAATAAATACGTACAGCCGAAACCGTCGATAAGTCAACGTCATGTCAGTGGTATTAAAAAGGATTTTGTTCGTCAAAGAATTATTATACGCTGCAGCAGCTCTCACGCGTGTAGGTATACCGTCATCATATTATTATCGATCGTTTTGACCACACACACAGGTAAAAACCGAATTTTGACATTTCTTTGAAAATCACATTGTCAACCCACACACGTTCATTTCAAATCGTCGCCTACAACAATACACGATACCACCACCGAGGTTTTAAAATATAACACTAGGCGGAATAACGATTCAATGATTTATCTATAATATATATATATGCACGTGCACTGCCGGTATTATATTATAAATCACACATAGAATACGGACCACATTGTCGACCTACGAACGCCCTAAAACCGTTGTTTAGACACGTTCCGTATAGGAACATTATGATATTATAATACTTTCGAAATTACTGCAGCAGTCAAAAAATTTTGCGGTTTGTCGCAGACATTATCAGCTCGGATTTCTATGACTGCTCAATAATATTAATTAATATCGATAAAACACGAAAATCGTGTGCATCATCATGCATGCAAATAATACCTATTATTATGGATCTGTGCAGACGTACGCATGCTGCACAAAGCAGGAATCTGGCAACCACACCAGAGGCGAATCGTGTGTTTCTGTGTGTAAGCACGTCATAATATTATAATATATTGAAGCGCACCCGCAGAATAAGATCCCACCCTGGGCAAGAATTGAAAATTACTCATCAATTATAATCTGATATTAGTTATATATATATATAGTGATATATTTACATACAAATAGGCACATGCAGTTAAAAATTCTCAGGCGGGACAGTATTCCCTTTACCCTCTCCCCGCGGGCGCCCTTGCATAGGTATATTATTATATAGTCATGATGTATATACGTATGTTGTTGTCAGTTCTCGGTTGACGAAATAATTACATAATATACACATATACACCACAGCGACCTGCATCGTCACCACCACCCCGTGTTTGCGGTGTGCGGAAACCGAGTGCGATGGACTTTTACAAAGTGCGTAAAACCAATAAAACACAAACACACACACATCACACAAAACACCCTTTTCCGGCTTTACGGGTTGTGTGTGTAAACGCTGCACCGCCGCAGTTAAGTGTGTGTGTGAGTGTGTATATTCGTACCGCGACGGCGTTTTTTCAATGGGATGACCGTCGGCCGGCGGCGATAGATGAATGGAAGTCCGCGGGGATTCGCGCCCCTGATGACGTCACCTGTGACTAGGTCAAGGGCTCGAACGCCAAACGCTGAAACGTTAACACCACACGCTATATCGCACCCGCGCACGCAGACGTGCGTCTACTTGTAAACTCGCAAGTGGCGGTCGTCGTGACGATATCCACAGTCGTCGTCGTCGTTAATTAGCCGCTGGTGAGATTATCGTTTTTGTTTCGTCCACATATTATTATGACGCACTGCCATCACATCCCTCGGAATCACGAAACTCGGCGGTTATATATAATTTTCTTTTCCGTCGATAAAATAATATATATATATACATTAATTAAGCGACGGCCGGCCGTTATTAATATTGACCCGAGTCCAGCCATTATTTTTCATTTCCTAACCTAACACCGCCCCCCCCCTCGTCTCTCTCCTGCCATCATCCCCACCGACACGCACACGCGAGCTAGCGCAAATACAACACACACGCGTTCCAAGACCGAGCTGCAGCAGTTTATACGATGGTTTATACTGCGCGGGGGTTATTCTTTTTTTTTCCTTATTTTCTTTTTCTCTGTCTTCCCCCCCCCCCTTTACACCACTGCGTCGATCCTCGTCGTACCCCGTCCGGCTCTCTGCCGAGGTCTTCAACAATTAGATAAATTGGATACTTACGTTTCGGGTCCCGGGCATATCTCAGAGTCGCCATTCGCCTCTCCCCCTCTCCGCTCGCACCAGCACACACACATACCACGGGTTTTTCCATTAATTAAAAGCCTAAACCGAGTGGGGAAAAACTTACCTCCCCACCACCGCGGTCGTCCCAAGTCCACCGTTCGTCATATATATACATGCGTGTATATGCGAATAACACACACTCACGCAAAGGCGGACGGCCGGGCGGTGGCGGCGGCGTTGCCAGAATGAACGCGCAAAAGCTCATTAAAGACCGCGTCGTTTGTCCGGCCGGCGCCTGGTACCCCGGCGATTTAACCACCCGCCCGCCCATCCACCCGTCGTCGATGCCGCCGCTAACACGCTCTCCCCGCAGCCCGCCCGCCCACCCACCGATCACACGCTCTTCTATATATAAGCGACGACGTGAGCACTGCGTGCATGAGAAGAGGAAGCACAGACGCGCGGTGGGTTTAATTGACCGCCCGTTGTTTTTGCCCGGACGCCCGCAGAAATTAAAAACGACCATATACCCGAGAAACTTGCAATGTACGAGTGTGCGTGTGTGCGAGAGAAAACTGCCGCGCCGGTCGATGGTTTTTCCGGAATTTTCGCACCAACGCGCGCTTATAGGTCGTATATAAGTAACGACTTCGGTACGAACACACACACACACACACACACACACACACACACACATGTGCACATAAATACAGTCGTGCGGTTGTAGTATTGCTGTATTAGTGGTATAGAATGTAGGTATATATAGCAACAGGGGCAGTAATAGTAGTAGTAGTAGTAGTAGTCGTAGAATAGTGTTGTGGCGGTGTGTCGTAGTAAATAGCGGAAAATCCTATCGTACAATGTTTCCTATTTGCACTGCGTGTTTAGGGAGAAAAAATAAACCGTCTAGCCAATTTATACGTTCACACATATATACGCGCACACGTCGTAAGCTAGGAAAAACCCTCTTGCAGACGCCAAGACGCGTGGTATTAATACTTTACCTATAATACATATAATATGTTTAGGTATAGTTACTAGGCACGTATAAAAATCACATAGGTATATGCATGAAACTTTGAATTCATTTTCGAGAACAATTTCTTTAAATTGACAAACTTTTAAAAATTATAACAAACGAATGGCGTATATTTCGTTTTTTTAAACCTGCCAAAACGCTGGAAATCCTATACACGTTATTGCTATATTATTATTGTACAATGTCACATCCTGCGCACTTACGTGCAATAACGTCCGACGAGGGGAGGCGACTAAAGCCCCTCTTTATGTCCTGTTAAATAACGCCGCTTTTAAGTCATGAAATTATATAGACGGAAAATATGGAAATTTAATTAATTCATTCTTGACGGTAAACTGTTGCTGCGTTAATTGTGCTTGTAAAACCGCGCGCGAAATTTAATACTACTTGATACCCAGAGGGGGAAAACTGTCGTACCGTTGGAAATTCGTGTTTATTACAGCAATTAAAAACCGATGTAAACAACAACGATGAAAAGTTTAATGTAATAAAAAAATTAGTTTAGTATTTTTACACCGAATAATAATAATAATATAAAAAAAACACTGTTAACGTCTTAAACGAGAAAAGTATTTTGCAATGGGGGAGATTTTTTTTTTTAATGACCGTAGCAATTTTATTCAGCGATTAATTAGTGGCATTTCATGTTCAACGATCGTGTAAAAAGGAATTAATTTCAAATGACGAGGGGAGTATTTTTTTCTCCGAAATAAACACAATATATTTATAGACATGAAAAAAAGATTATTAAAAAATGAGCGTTTAACCCAGACATTTTTTTGACCTTCGATTTGTAAATAAACAAATCCTTCAGAACCCTTCGTGGCCGTTTCATCAGAGCAAATGCCGGGAACGAGAAATCGGGTAATATATTTTTTCATTAAGCCCAATATTTTCGTAGGGTCGCATTCCTAAATATATTAAATATTATCGAGAAAGGACGTCTTTAGGGGAAAATCATCTCTACCATCTCTACCTCATTCCTTCGTCCTTCTTCGGTATAATTGAAGGACCCGAGCAATATGGTCCGAAAGAAAATTGAAATGAGTTTATGGGGACTTTGTGCTGTTATTATTATTATTATTCAATATTACGAAAAATTCCACTGCTAGCTGCTGGCCCATAACAAATAGCTTAAATCGATTGGAAACAAGTTATTACGTTTACGTTGTTTGGAATAAATTTTGATTTAAATACTTAAACTTAATTCCGACAGTGAAATCTTCAAACAAAGACGTCTTTGCCATTTCGTTAATATATATGGAAATAATGCGCTGGGCACTGAAAACCTGTTTTACCTCAACGTCCGTAACTATATATTTCGCATTTAAAATATTTTATAGAATAATCGCACTTAAAGATACAACCAAACTATTTGTTGCACGGTATTTTATTTGTAAACTTACAAAACCACACTTGAAAATGAATTGAAATAGATTTTGCCTCGAGGCAAAAAATAAAAATAAAGAATTAAACGGTTTTTATAAGGAGAGTACTTATAAACATATTTAGAAAATAAATGAAGATTTATTTACGAGTTAACTAAATATGTTTTTTTTGAAAAAATTATAAAAACGAACATGGTTTTGTAGGTATACCTACTTGTAATATAATATAACAATTTTTTTTTTATTAAAAATTAATATTGAAAGAATGAGTTTCACGCCGTGGAAGTGAACCGCATATGGGAAACGATTTGTTAGCAAAATCATAATATAATGTGGGTAAAGAAATGGGCAGTAATTCTTTGGCCGGTTGCCGGACGCGTCAAAACGTAAGTGGGCACTTGACATCCGTCAGCAGTGTGCCACCAACTATCCTCCTTTGGTTTTCATTACCAGACACAATAACACGGTGGCTGGGGGGAGGGGGGGGTCTGGGCAGTGGAACAAATCGTTGAAATAATATTTTTCCGGACAAATATGCCTAATGAAATATATAATGGACGAAAGAACAATATATATGATACAGTATATAACCATTAACCATACAATAATCGACTATAATATACAGCGAGAAGAAGCGTCTAATTTTAATATTCCCACAAACTACGAAGGCGGCTGCGACGACGACACTATCGAAATGACAACCCAAAGTGTCGGTTTTAATCACCTTCGCGGGGCCCCGACGGGGTTAATTGAACCGGAGAAGAAACACAAGACCCGCGTTGTCATTGAGGTTATAAATTGCGTGCGACGCGAAATCAGATAGGTATTGATGAGTCGCCTACGCCGGTACCTAATGGCCCGATCAATCATATAATTAATTAAGCCCCTTTGTCCAAGCAGCCGGAGAGAATGATAAAAAATAAATACGAAAGAAAGAAATAACAGAAAGACACACGCTGTCCTACTGTTAATTAAAACTCATTCCGATACCATTTATATACACGATTTTCGGTTCTCTTCTACTCCCTTTCTCACTCTCTCTCACTCTCTCTCACTCCCTCTCTGTCGGCTCAATCGATACGACCGTGCCGATATTTTTGCACCTTTATACACACAGACAGACACTACGTGTGGCTGGCGGGGCAATTAACACGGATGACATTAAAATGAAAAAAAAATGCGGGCAAACGGGTTTCAGTGTTGGTAATAAAAAAACAAAGTGGAGAACGAAGAAATGCGTGCGCGCGCGTGTGTGTGTACACGAAGATATTTTGTCTGCGACTCATAAAAACCGGCGCGGGCTCAAAGACGCGAGGCCGCGGTGGTATTCGGAAAACGCGTCTAAAAAATATCCTCAAAATACCTGTCAAGTGATAATAATTAAAAATAATAATAATAATAAATGTGCGTTAATGCAAAAACACGCCGGCGCATTCGTCGTCGTGACGTTTTCTATTTACGCTCACACGCGTTCAACCTGCCGCACTCGATTGCACAAACCACTTAGCGTTCGTAAATTATTATTATTTTATTATTACATCTATACGCGAGTACCACTATAATATATATCATAGTTATTATAATACATATTAAAATATTAATACCGATAATAATAACGAACTCTTCCGCGGGTATGGCCTAGTTACTGCGACAGCGGACAACAAAACGCAGCTATACATATATACGTATATTATTATCTATTACCATCTTATATAATAAAATAATATACGCACACGATGTTAAAGCGCCGCTTTTTATGTGCAGGCTGCAAAGGCCGGACGGGAGCATATAAAGGAAGAACGAAAACGGTTTAATAATTCAACGGTCGTCTAATGGGGCGACGGTGAGGAGCGGGCGGGCATTAATAAAATACGTACGTCTTGAAAATAGTAGCCACGGATGTGACGGGTTCACGAGAGGCGGCGGTGGCTGGGGGGGGGATGATATGGCGAAGGGGGATGGATGGTTAGCAGCGGCACGACGGGGAAAAGTTTTAATGGAAATGGGCACCCATACATATACATTAGTCTGAATGCGGGAAACTGAAAGAACACGTAATAATGAAAAACGGGAGCGGAGAAACTTAACATGTATGAAAAAGACAAAAAAAGGGAGAAAAAAGAAGGATAGGGAGGCGGTTGAGAACCTGTGCGCTAGCGGGCGGAGCGGGGGCAAAGAAAAAAGGGGAGATTTCCATAAGAATAAGTAGACGTCGGGAAAATGCATACCTTCTTGTTCGCGTATATATATACCTATACATTATATTATATACTTATATGTATAATTTTTTCTTTTATTATTTCTTACATGAGGAGAACAGTTTTGTTGGGAAAAATCCCATGCATACAATACGCATACGAAATAAGACGAAAAAAGAGCTCTGCAAGAGCGGCGGCGGGGTAAGCGCATGATATGTTCTCCGAAAAAACTCGGCGCAATCGACAGACGAGAGCCTACAAACACGGCTTTTGGCGATACGTTTTTATTCCTACAATACGTTCCGCCGCATAAATAAATAAAACGGCCGAAGTGTGGAGTAGGTAAAACAAAAATATATGCATATATATTTCCCATTGGACGCTAAAACGTGTAAAAATCTTGAAAAATTGATCACCGAAAAGGCTCGAATGTGTGTAGGTATATAAAGTAATAGTATGTATAGTGGGTATACACGACGGCAGCGGCGACGGACCGATAGATGAATGAAATAAACCTATATCCGAGTAAACCATTTGATTTGTCCTTTTTTCCGATAAAGAAAAATACAAATTCAAACGGTTTTGGATTTCAAAACAATAACGTGCAGTTGATGACAACTTTATACAACCATTTATGTGCAGCAATCATTTATGCGCACACATCGCGAACTCTTCCACCTTCTCCTCGTCCACGTTCACTTTGGAACTTTTTCAACGGTCGCGTGTCTTATGAATAATGGGTAAGAGCGGGCCACTGAAGTACAGCTGTACGGATAGCGTTGAATAATAACGAGTAACGACGAGTCATTATATTATGCGATTATTATATTAAATATTGTGCGACTATATAGGTCCGACGAATGTAATAATATTATACCATAATATTTATACATATATAAAATAATTGGTACACGTCCGACAAACGGATTTGAACGTATTCCAAAATGGTTTTAAATATCTATACCCTGCACATTGTTGTTCTGTGACGTAATCCTGTAGACGATTTTATTATACTATAGGTAAGCGGGTGAATGGATACACAACTTACACGGCAGAAAATATTTCGATCGATAATCGAATCGAGGAAGACTGAAAATCAAGAAAATCCAACGGTTTTTGGGTACCTAAAATTCGTATTTTATTGTTACCTGCTGCAGTGGCGACCATATTATATTGTATTAAACCTACAAACGTCGTGTCAGACCTATATAATGGGTTTAAATAGTTATATTGAAACAAGTATTTCATGCATTTTACGCACGCTGTGGGGTTAAGACTTCACGGTGCCGTTCAATGGGATTGAAATAAGGTAATGGCGTCTACGAAATGTCGAAATAGGCTATATGCCCGAGAATAATATACAAGGGAAAACAAAATATATATAATCCGTAGGTTGAAATCCATTATTTAAGATTTATCGGACGGGTAAAGAGAAAAAAAATACGCATGGTCAAAGAGAAGTGTGGACCTGGCGTCGCGTCACACATAACCTTACATGTATATTATATATAAAATCGACGGTCGTCGCATTGTTGTCGCTTATGTACCTGTGTCCGGTTAATTGAGAACAATACGAGCCTTTAAAAGACAGTTGACACGTCGCCAAGTGAACACACACATAACGTCACCCCAACGGGCGCCATTAATTTATTATTTTTGCCTATTTTTCAACTCGTCTCTCTCACTCTGCCTCCCTCTCTCCCTCTCACTATACGTCTCTTCGTCTGTCCGACAACCGTCACATTAGTATTATTGCACGTAAATGTACGCGCACCGTACACACCCACTAAAAGATAATCTCATAATGTGCGGAGTCGGCGACCGCCGAGGACGTGGGCGTTGTCGTCGGTCGGGGTTGTATGTGTATATATATAAAAATAAATATAATGTCGAAGCGATAATTAACAGTTGTTTCCTTTCTTTCTACACATACACACACGCACACATATATACATGGAAGTACACTCACGGCGTTAGTGTGTGTGTGTGTGTGTGTGTGTGTATAGAGTAATATAACGTGTAGTCGTCGCTAATTTGAAATCAATGTATTTTCGCGCACGTATATATATACCGCGGGAGGGGGAGGAGGTCGCACACGGAGAAATCTCGTTTTGATATAAAATAGGTATCCGTGAAAGCCGAGGCGCATACACATGCAGCAGAGACCAGAATGGTCGGGTGCGAGGGAGCGAGAGAGAGATAACTGTGCAGAGAAAGAGACGAAAAACCGTTTCTTGTGTATAACTTACTATTACAAGCACCTTATAGGTATACATTCTAATTTTTATTATTGTCATTATTATGTATATATATTCTTTTCTTTCTATTTAGATTCCACCTCCCTACTGCGGTCGTCTTCCGTCGTACTTTATGGTCCGGTTATAAAACAAACGCATTAATGGAATACTTAATTTCGGTCACTCCGTTTGCGGTGGGCCGCCAACTGTCCGAAATGCAATCGCCGTGCCGCCTATAGTTTAACGATAAACAACAACTTCAAGACATGGTGTCATAACGTACAAATTCTCGACTTACACACTAACCGAACACGGCCGATTTCGCGGTGAAAGACAGTTGGTGAGGGTGGTGGGGAGTGAGGAGAACGGATTCTGAGTCATACGCACGACGCAAAAATATAATGTAAACCGGAGAGCGTCGTCATCGCGTTATAGAATAGGTAACAATAATAATAGTGATAATAATAATGCGTTTATAATTTATACATCGACCCGATTGCGTACGACAACCGTTTAACGTTTTTAACGACGTTTCCATCGATATCAATGTACGTACCGACTACAACACCGTTTACGATGTGTGCGTTTGTACCGAGTAAACTAAAAAAAAAAAAACCAGCCTCGTCCGCACGATTTGTTCTTTTACGATTATCGCAGTAGCAGCTGTAGTATATACAGAATAATATATATAGTAATAGTATCCCGGTAATATTATATTGTCGGTGACCATAGAACGCGTTAACAACAAACAACGAGAAACTCGCTGCTCAGGATTCGACTTTTTAAACGTGAATTCAAACAGACTCGTTAGAGTAAAAAAAAATAATAATAATAAATAAACACGTCGGTGCTATATTTAAAAAGATTTTTTGGCCCCGACGACCGGGCGCGCGCGTTAATTAGCCGGGGACGTTTTCTTCTTAGCGCGCGCGTTGTGTTGTTTAATGAACTCGCAACGGCGGTCGGTTTTCTAATGAAATATGCGAATTAATTAAAAACCGTATAGGAGACAACGGGGACAATATAATATATATATGTGCATTGTGCACGCATGCAGGGGACAAGTGTGTCAAAGAAACGGTCATTAATTTGAATTAAAATAAAAAATAAAATAAAAACCCGAAATAGCGTGGGCTCGACGACGTTTCATAAGTATAAATATATATATATTTATTTATTTATTTAAATATCGCACACAGCGACAGTGCAGTGGAATTCAGTGTCGGGGCCCAACCCAAAGAGTGTTTTTATATATATATATTTTTATTATTTATATGGATTCGGAGAAGTTTGAAGGAACGCCAAATGAGTTAATAAAATATAATTTACTCTTATTATTACGATTGTTGTTCGTGTATATACACCACATATGAGATATTAATTTATTTAAATGTGCATATATTTATGTGTGCGCTAAGAGATTATAATACATATGTATATATATTTTGTGTGTGTTTAATTGTTATTGCCGGACACACCAGAAATAAAACTGGTCTCGGGAAACGACCGAAACGATGATTTATTCGCATAATCTCTTTGTCAAGCAAGACGTCTCCTCTCACCCTCTCGTATACACTCATCTCCGCACTCTCTCTTGCACCCCCCACCCACGGATCCGACATACAGATACATCTATCTCTTTCTCTCTCTCTCACACACACACACACACACCCGCACGCGGGTGCTCTTGTTCGGTTGGCAAACGGTCGTGGTATGTGTTTAATCTGCTGCTGATGCTCTTAACTACTTCTTACGTCTACTATATAGGAGCAGAGCGTACATTATAACATTATATTATTATAATTGCCATTTGTTTCTCGCAATATATTGTGCCACAACGAATTATTTTCGAAACACCAAAATCTGAATACCGCCGACACCGACTGAGTGACTGACCGTCCGTTTTCCGTAAAACTTAACAAGACGTGTTGTCATCGCGCCGAGAAAAAACCGTGTAAACGAGATTTATAAAAAAAAAAAATCTATTTTTATTATTATAATATTATAAAAAAAATAATTTTTTGTTCCGATTTAATTTCGAGTGTCTGTAGTTATAACTGCAGCGAGCGGAAAAAAACGACGTGTTCTACGAAAGATCAAACAAAATATACGTTTAAATATCTTTTGAAACGCACACGCGTGTATTTACACATATAAAAATTTGTTTAAAAAAAACTCACGTGCGGATGTACAGTAGAGCTCAAATAGCGACAATATTTGATTGTTTACGTGTAAAAGTTTGCAATTTTAATAATTAACATTACGTCATTTATACTATAGGCACATCAGCGATCGTCGATAGTCACACACACACGCACGCACATACAAGCAATAGGCATACAGGTGAAATAAAATTTTAGGCAGTTCCAGTGTGCGTTTTTTTATCGCTATCCAGTCAAACAATGATAATTATTACCTTGCGAAGATCTGTGTCGATAAATGAAAAAAAATATGTAACGTGTCCTACCAAACCACCACTATATTATATACTGCACGTGCAGGAATATATAATATATATATAAGTGTGTGTATAGATATTTGTAGTGACGAAATTAATATAAAAAAAAATATGTTTTTGAACGACATAATGATGGTTAATAACTACTTTACGTGTTCTGCGGCTGAAAAAATAATAATTGAGATACTTAATTACTTTCGGATACGCGTAGTTTTGTTGGCGTTTTTATTATTATTATTTTTGAATTAGAATAACTATTTTTATTATTACCATTATCATTACGCTGTTACGATAATTATTATTATTTTTTTTTATTTATTTATCATTATAATAACCATTACTGCGTGCCATTGGAGAAAAGGCAGAATGCGGTTTCCTGTGTGTTGGTGTGTATACAATATGTGTTCCGGGGCAACGCGCGAAATATTATGGCTGCCGTGATAGCAATAGGGCACGTTATTACACTGTTGTCTCTGCAGTAATTCGTAGTGTATAATAATGGGAGGTGTGTGATTACAGACAATTAAAGTAAAGGACACCGCCCCCTCCCTCATCGCGCTCGTCTCTCCGCACCCACGCAGCACAATTCCAATACCGGTTAATTAAACATTTTTTCCTCTTTTTTTGTTTAGTTTTTACCTAGGCAACGTAAAAACTACACTAAATACACATAACGACTACGAGACGACACATGCTGTCCGCCGCATCGACGGAAATGTTAAATTATTATTATAATAATAATATCTGGTAAGTAGTAATGATCGTAGGTACTACACAAGGGCCGCGGGAACGTGATCGGACGGGAAAAAATAAACAGTCTTTAATAATAGGTAATGGTAATCCATTATTTAGATGAATACGTTTCGGTTTGACACGAATCCAGGGACACCGATAATTCACGTGGAATATAGAGGGCGTGTGTCTTGTGCAGTGCGTTATATACAATGCACACACACACACACACACACACACACACACACACACACACACACACACACACACACATAATATAATACAAATGCGATATTGGAAGAATACCGGAGAAAAAAATATATATATTTATTATATGTATTATATTATTTTGTATTATTTCGTTTGTTTCCGTAGATACAGGTAAAACCGGCGGCGGCGCTGCGACCGCACCGAAACGCGTCATCTAGAGATTGTGATATTATGTAGCTCTATAATATTATTATACAGAGCGTTTCGAGTGGCGGTGCCGATGTATAATATAATATAAACTCGCCGACTTTACAGGTAAAATACTTGCGCGTATATGATATTATTATAATGACAATAATTGGACCGCCGCCACCTCGCCAGCCGCACACACTGTTATATGGCTGCGAGTTCGTCCGGACGGGTTACTCTATTCCGCGTGTCTTATATTGTACAACACAAAGGACGCGCGGGAAGTTAATTTTTAATTTTTATTCAATCATCCGAGTCGTTAAAATGTCTTTCAATATTAAAATATAATATGCGTGCGAGCGCATAATAATATTCGTATCGTATTATACACAATAATATAATGTGTATGTATGTAACACATAAGTATGTTTGTTGTGTGCATCGACGTTTGCCAACTATTCCGAATGCCATCTCGCAGACGATAAAAATAACGAAGAGATCGGATAAATATTAATTTCTAAACTAGAACGGTATTGGAAATTCAAAAACGAAATAGATACCTGCACCATATACGCGCAGCATATTATTAAAATATTGTATCGACGTTAACGTTAATTACAATAAAACCGATAAAACGTTATTCATTAACATTTTTACACCATTACAATGTTTAATATACACAATTATTGTCGAAAACAGAAATACACTCGTAAACTTTTCTCACCTAACGTTGTATATAATATGTAAATTCAGATACATAACATAATATAATATAATAATATATTGACAGACTACACGCGCTTTTGTGTGTGTGTGAGTGCGTGTGTAGGGCACAAGTGTAAACGCTATGCACACACGCCTCGGATATTAGGTATTATATTATATTATATATTCGATATTCATTAGGTTGTTTTTTTCAGTTTGTAATAAACGCGGTTTTATGGATTTACATCGGAAAAATTATACGACACCGGACGAGCGAGCCATCGTCATCGCTCTGTATACTGCAGCAGTGCGCAAAGGTATAATACACGATCATGGGATCTTGCAGAGGTTCACCTGACCGTCAGGGTCGATTCATTAGGGATTTATGCTGCCGTGAGACGACACTACCACCGGTCGGAATGTTCAACGCATATATATAGGTACGTCCCGCGGTTTTCGGACACACAACAACAACACACCGGACGACCCATGCGAGGAGCACACAATAATATAATGATACATAATAATAATATAATATAATAATAATAATAATAATAATATCCAAATGCATTTTTTTCCATCCACAATGGCCGCCCTGCACGTACCTACAATTCAAACATTCGTTATATCGTGAGAACGCCGCCCGGTCGACCTGCACAGACCGATATCTGTATACAATTGTAATATTTATATATGTGTGTGTTCACGTATCGACCGCAAATTAAACTAACAAAATTCGAAATCGTACACATAGTTTATATTATGTATTTTTCATAAATCGGATCCTATTATACAACCACTTGTGCACCAAAATCGGTTAGAGATAATAATTATGCAGCTGAAAGCAATAATTATTGTAATCGAACGTCGTTGCAGTCGGGACGAATTAAAATATTTCGAAAAAATAATATGTAATTAATAAACATACACGACGTGGAGACGAAACAACAATATACATGTTGATCATGTTATCATATAACATTAAACTCATCATCGTCATTATAAAGTCGACCTGCAAAACGAAATAATTATAATTACAGTTGTGACGGAACACGTTTTTTGTCTGTATTGAAAACCGAGTACTTTGCCAATTGTTTTCGCTAAGGAAAAATACTGTACAATCACCAAAATCGTACAAACAAATGGGAAAGGAGAGAGCGGCCGTCGTCTACGATTATGGAAATAATGACCTTTTTAAAAATATTAAATTACGGTATGTATGTGATAATATATAGGTATATGGGTAGTGGAGATGATGAAAATCGTGTAGATTACAACGTGTACGCTAACGAGTGTACATAATATTTAAAGAGTGTAATGAAAGTAATATAGTTTTAATTAGTGTAAAAAATCAGCCGATGGCAAACGGAGAAATTGAAATGACAAAATAATAATGATAAAAATAATATAATAATTGCAAACCGCTGGCTATGCGAATTACACGCGTACACATAGTGATCCGGAGGGGGAACGATGCGACAACGTATTATTATTATGTGACATCGGCTAAAGGTCTAACCGAAATCCGTAAAACTTTTTATCGACGTGAGCTCATATTTTTCGCCGTCCGACCCCGACGCGACGATCTCGAACGCCGCCGCAGCCATGCACCGTCGTCGTCGTCGTCGTCGGTTATTATTATTATTATTATACACCGTAAAACTATATATATAATATTATGTGCACTGCAGGTAGATGGGACGTGTTATGCAATAATACAATTCTATAAGGCACGTCGTCGCACAACCTATACGGAGAGGCTCGTATCTGGGGCGAATAATAACCGTTCCAATTGTGAATCGTTTAACACGATGTAACCCTTTTTACACGGCAACATGACTGCATCGACTGGACGGGTTACGTGTGTATTATTTACGACTCGAGGGGAAGCTGGTGTGCGTGTGTGTGTGTCTGTGTGCGCGAGCGCGCGCGCGTCAATATCTTTTACCCATTATATTCTCATATATATATCGGTACGCACCTATAATATGCGATTTATATATATTATATTGTACGCGAGAGGAGATTTTCTTTTCTTTATTTTTTAATAAACGGTTAATTGTCAACCATAAATTTTTCGCAGCCGTGTATATGACACGCACACGGCCGTCGGAATACGGGGCGGGGTGCAGTGGCGGTCTCGGAAGCCGTAGAATTTGCGAAATCGTCGCGCATCACTTCAGACCTGCTGCGGCACTCTGAAGGGGACCCGTGCGCACCCTCCTCTTAAAATTGTCGTCGAGACATTGCTGCCGCGGCCACAACCACCAAAATGATATTATACACTCATACGCACACACACACACGGTGACGCCGAAACCGACCCGCAGATCCCATTAACAATAAACAATATGCGACAATATTTCCCCTGTGCATAATTTGCATAATAATTTTCTCACTCGATATAGGTCGTGCCATCCACGGCGAGCAGTGAGGCGGAGAGGACGCCTCAACTATCGAATTCGAAAAATCGCGAGCATAACCGTTTTTTCGTCCCATTATAATATAATATATTATCGTTATCCGCGTTATTGTCGATAAAATTATTACTATTATTATATTATTATTCTCAGTTTCCATTTCCGTTACGTAATACGATTATAATATTGTCCAACTCCGCGGTGTTATAAAACAAGATAGGTACGCGCGTAAATATGTTGGTAGGTATGAGGGACATCTGCGGCGGTAATAAGAAATCTGTAGCACAGCTATATGCCACGCGACAATATAATATTATGAGTATTTTTTTAATATAATGTAATATAGTAGCCGAGGATATTTAATTAAAATCAAAACTCTCGCGAATAAGCCGCAGCCGCGTAGGAGGCGAAGGAAATCGGTATAACCGGTTATTAATATTTTTTTCCGATCTAGTACAGAGTGGGGGCTACCCGATTTATTGAAATGACAAAAAATATTATCGTTTCGTCTTCGCTGACCATTAATGGACCACCTCCGCCGCGTACACCCACCGCCACAATTGTCTGTACGCGACGACGACGACGATGACGATGATGATGATGATTTATGTGTTGCTCACAAAGAACTTCGAAACCAGTTTGCGCGTTTATACCATATTAATATATACATATGTATTATAATTTAATAGCATTATATATAGATAAAAATTATTCTCATCTAAACGATAATCTGCGACAGCGGGCCCTCCTCTCACCGTAACAGTAATTATTACCGTCGCACAAGCACGCGGATTTTCGAATCGTGTGTCACCGCCGTCGCCAATGATGCCGCTGCTGCCCGTACTGCAGCGGATTCCTATCCGCTTAGGTCCTCGCGCGCGTGCATATACACAAACACTCTCACACACTCATATAAGTAGAATTGTGCTCGCGACATTTGAAATTCAAATTCGTTCGAAAAAATAGTGTTTAGCATAAACGCGTGCGGGGGGGCCGCCGCTGTGTGGCCCATTCAAATACGATGTACCGCGCGATGTTAATAAGGTGTATACACACACGGCTCGCGCACATACTTAAGCAACGTCATACGCAACCCCATACGCACCGAGGTGATGCGGGGCACACGATCATATCATTATCGTAGACTGCAAAATATTTATGGAAAAAAAACCAGAACGTGCCAAAGGCTTTATAAGTGTATGCAAATCTAATGCGCGCACGCCGCGGCCGTAGGGAATTTTATATTGTGAGGGCATGTCGAGGCAGTAGATATGTAACCCCCACTACGCCAGCCCCCTTAGCCTTTTCTCCGATCACACAATCTCTCTCCCGTGTAGGTAGGTACGATATGAATATTTTTATAATATGCAAATTTGTACTAGCTGCAGGTATAGTCGAAGTGCCTATACATTATAATACATTAATATAGGTACCTATATATAGATATTATTATATATTATAGACAGGCGTTTTTATTTTTTGGAAAAAAACCTAAAGATAGGTCTACGTCATATTATGTGCGTATATTGTACACAACTTACGTAAGTTCGGACGTCACAATTGTGCAACACGACGCAAAATGGGCATATGGCTCGGCACGTGTTTTCGAAAATATACTAAGCGTGGGTTTCAAAGGCAATTAGTTGAACGGCCGATAGCGGCTGAGCGCCCCCGGAAGTAGGCAGTTTACGCATATAATATTTAATTTTGAAATAACTTGAGGACGCTTTAAAGATAGGCGTATTGACCGAAATACAATTAATGTGAAAACGTTCCGTATATTGACCGAACGAAAAAGTAATTCGTAACTGCTAACGCGCACTTTTAACGTAACTCACAGAACACTAGTTATACATTATTTCAACAAAATCGAAACGAATGGATTTCGGAAAAAACATTTCACCGAATCGATATTACTTGAGTGCATATTATAATTAAAAATAAATCGTTAGAATAAAGTTTAAAAATTTTTTTTATAATTTTTACAACTGAATTCGAAATACGATTAGTATATTATACAAATTAAAACTGCATGCTGTTGATACTGTAAGACGGAAGAACAAAACAAACGTAATCAGTAATTTTCGATGCGAATATGTACGATTTTCGGAGGACGACGATACACACTAAAACTATAAGCTCTCTGGGCGACGGAAAGCGATCTAAGTGTTTTAAAATTAGACTCGAAGAAAACATAAAAAATAATTATAACAGAAGGCATGTTGTTTGGATTGCTATTTTTAAGACGAGGAATTGTTGTACGCCGCGGTAATAATTATAATTAACGGGCGGGCCAGAACACATCGTCGAAATAATTAGACGCCGAAGGGACCGGAGGTGCGTTCGGAAGACGGGTCGTCATCTCCCTTTCGGGACCGCAGCATGACTCGCACGAGTGTCGCGTTTTTGCGTGAACGGCATTTGAACGGGGCGGCATTTGGCTGGCCGCCGCAAAGGTCCAGCGGGCTCACGGCGCAGGCACATACGACCAAACGAACGCGGCAGCGGCGGCACTTGAGGACATTTGTTTTTCCGGGGGTGAACGATGAAACTAATAAATAATGACCATATTATACTCATGGGTTTTTTTAACGCTCATTGCTTATGCATTTTATGATATTTTGGTAATATTCGATGTGACACGACAAAGAACGAAAACAAGTTACTTAACTTCGAAAACGTATATACAACTAATATATTTAGACATTTCAGTACGTTTGGAGACATTTACAAAGCCCGTATAGTAAATTTTGGTATTGTAAAAAATCGACGAGGAAAATTTATTTTTTGAGCCATATGCATGCTAACGCTATGTCATGGAAAAATTATAGCATTATGTAGGTCAGTGCATGGGATGCGCTCGGTGTTTATGTTTGTGTGTTGTATATTGTGTATTTACGGTAAATACCAGAGTATATCGTGTACTACGTGGGAACACAACAACACTCTTCTCCACGAGCGCCGCCTTCCCCGACTGCACCGGACAACGGGCGCGAGAGGGGTATGGGCGCAGGGGTGACCAAACAGCTGATTTCACGGTTCACCGACCGCATCATCTTCCCGACGACGACACCGCCGCCGACCTTGACACCCCCGCGACGACGGCGGCGGTAAAAATAAATAAAACTTGAAACAAATTGCAAATCGATTTTTTTTTCTCTTTCGATTTTTTGCATTTTACATATTATTATAACAAACATACGACGACGTCCGTCCATATGGCACGGCGCTGGACACGAGCCAAACGTGTGAATCGCGGGTCCTCGGTCGCTCCGTTTTACCAGAGGTCGTCGTCGTCATTCCCCGAGAACGCATAAATTACAATCGTTTTTATCGGATTCGATTACACGCGTTAACCCGTTGCTCGTCGCGGCGTATTATATGCGATAATGATATGCGCCACACCCGGAGACACCGAAAAGCAAACGCGGCGTTGCTTCGTCGTAAATACAGGATCCGTTTCCGTTTCGTCTGTCGAAGACGACGACGCACGTTTGGACACGTTTTTTTTTCTCCATCACATCATTCGCGAGACGACACTTGTAGTATGTATAGTGTTCCGGCAGCGGTGAAATCCGAAAAAGGTTATGGTAATAGCGAAACGCCTTCCCTTAAAACGTTCTAAAGTGCGACTTATCCACCGTAATTGCCCCGTCGTTTTTGACAGCCGAACGGTTGCATGACTGACTGAGATTATATTATATACCGCACCTACCCTGTAGCCGGGTTGTATATATATACGCCACGCTCGGCGGCGACGGGGTTGAAACGGACGAAACGTGTTATTAACTTTCTACTTTCGACCTCAGAAAAAGTTATTTTTATTAGCATCGATCAAGTAATCATTTCGGGTTTAAAACGAACCACCTATGAAGAGAATCGAATACTCAGTAGTCGGTACATTCTATAATAGTATATTATAATATATTTTTATAGTAGGTACCTACCTATTGATTTATAGGTATACGTTTGTGCTACTACTACTACAACTACTACAACTGCCAGCGCTGCGGGAATTCGCGCATATATTACACCTAAACATATGCGATTATTACTAATGCGCAATCATTGTAGGTTTTATGTGTACTCAATATATAAATAAGTCGAAAAATTACATTAGTTTTTATGTAAATATCATATGAAATAACGTAATGAACCGAATCACGTGAGAAATACGTAATTTATCGTTGTTGGCGATTTATGAAATAATCAAATAACAATAATAATTCATTTGCTGTAAAAATTGTATAAAAATAAGTTCAAACCGAAAATCGCGAGCCCACTGATGATCCGTATCAATATACACATACCACCTACCGCGTTTTTGGTACGTAGGCAGAACGCAGAAACAGTATAGATATGCCTATACTAACGTGTGTAAAACCATCACAGACAGCACGCGTGTTTTCCGGTCATTTTCGTGTAAAAAAGTACGAAAAACTAGCGGCCGAGGGAGGGACAAACGCACAGACCATCCCGGGAACGCACCGAAAGCCATTTATAGTCTTTAATTTCACGGTTGAAGAATTGACCAGGAAACAAAAAAATATACACACCTCTCTACGCTGTACACATGTTTAAACGCGTGTCACATTCGTATAATATCCGTAAACAGATTTCTAAAAAAAAAAAAAGAACTAATCGACGCGATGGTATATCTACGTGGTACTATACTATGATATATAAAAAAAAATTATGGTTATATAACTGACTATCTATATTATTGTATTATAGTGTCACCGTTGCGGGGATTTGAAAATGACGAATTTGTCGTCAAGCAAACTATACGGCGTAGTGCGTACGTCATAATAATATATCATTATGTATAATATCCTATACACACACTAGATTATATTATTATTATATTATACGCATCGTGACATGATTTCGATACTTCCAAAAAGGTCATTGCGGTCGTTAACCATCGCGCGCGCCAACGTTTATTTCGGCCTGGAAAAATGTAATGATGATAATAATAATAAGGAGAAGAATAACGTTTTAGGAGACGCACAAATGCCCGCATAATATTATATTATAGTGCATAGGATACGCGTATGACTGTCAGACGAGGACGGTGGTTTTTAGAGCGCCGTCAGCCGGTCGCCAACAGTAAAAATCCTAAACGCTATGAGAATTTTTTTTTTCTATCCCTCTCTCGGCTTTCTCCGCGACTCGGTCTCCAAAAGTCGTGATTTATAAAAGTCCCGGCGATGTAAATCCGTTACGTACGCGCCGAGAGACATAAACGTTTTTACGATCCAAGAATTGAGGACGAAAAACGCAGATAGGGTGTGGATTAAGTTTTTATACGAAATCGTGGTTTTTACAACAGCGGAGCGCTTTTGATTTTTACCCCCGAAATCCTTACGATGACCGTGGTTAGTATTAAGCACCCACCAATTGAATAGCCTCGAAGAAAACAGCGTGCGTTTCGCCACCACCTCACCGCCCTAACGGCGATATACAATGCGATAAGTATATAATATACCAGATACCTATATATATATAGATATATATAAATATTAATTTATCCAAAAGAAACATTATCTTTTCCTGTGCGGCCCGCGAGCATGCAGCCTACAACCACCGCGCGTCTTATTTATATATATATATATGATTAATGATGTGCGTATATGTGTGATACACCCTTTTGGGGCGAAAATCCCATGTATACAGCGTACACACACACACACGCACATAACGTGATATATAATAAATCGGATAGAGAGAAAAAGCTAATCAGCGCGTGTGTGTATCATTTGTAATAACACCGGACTTAAAGTTTCATGAGTAGCCGAGGCGAAAACGGATAATAACATCGGGCGACAATGCGAGCGGGCTGCAGTGGTGGCGGCGGTGGAGGAGGTTACGGTTTTCAGCGTGTGTGTGTATGTGTGCGGGGGTGGAAAAGAAACAAGAAAAGAAAAAAAGAATGCGTCTACCAAACACGCGGTTCATCAGCCACATGCACACACACACACACATACACGCACAAATATACACACACACTCGCGTATATATATACGCGCGCGCTATAGGGAAACGAAGGGAGACGGGCTGGGGAGCGGTGAATAATCAATAGTTTTACAACAGCTTTTCCTTTTATTTATTTATTTTTTTTTTCATTTCCTACGCTCTTCTAACCGTTTATATTAAATAAGTTTGCCAGATATATTTTATGCCTTGCGCGTTAGTAATGGATTCATCTTAAAGTCTTACCTAGCTATACAGCTGAAGGATTTTATCCGCGCGGCTACTGATCTACACTATACACATTGCACACTCGCACGCGCGAGACTGCACTCTTTGCCTTGACGCGTATACACAACGAAACATTATATAATATAATAAAATACACACATTAGTGGAGCTACGACGAAACCGATGAATTTTAGATAATATATTATATATATTTTTCCCCTTTTTAAAAACCAACTGCCTCGTTGCCAAATTCACTCCAGCACAACACACACACATATATATATATATATACTCGTGCGCGTCATTATGTAATGTGCGGGGAAAAAATCGATATCGGTTAATAGGATTAGCGCGAACTAACTAAGAAAAACCCCGGAGAATCATAGGGCGGAGGTGGAGGCAACAGCGGTGGTGTCTAAATATACGAGGGTGGAAACGTGCTTAGACGAGAGAACACAAGGGTGCCAACACCGAACCACGCACACTATGACTAGGATTTCATATTTTCCCGTTGTCTAATAATTATTAAAGTTTACACATAATTATTATTGTACTATACCTACTGGTGCTGCGCGGTAGTTTTCGAAAAAATAGGAGACGCCATACGTAATGATAAACAATAAAATTATAATAAACTTGTATTTGAAAAAATCTGGTTTTGTAACAACATCGGGTGTTGAGAACAACCAACAACGTATGTAACTGCAGAAACTATAAACACATATATTTTCAAGGAGAACTTAAAAGTCAATTTACCACGAGATCGAGCAATAATAATTATGTAGGAACGGCTTTAATTATATAAAATAATATGGCTCGTTAATTGAAACTGTATAGTCATTGCATAATAACAGACATTTACGGTAACGACACTGGTTTACTGGTCTTACAAATATAGGATTAAACAAAAAACCGGGCGAACGACCCATCGTTGGATAATTGATATATTAATAAATGTCTATAGACAAACGATGATTGATAAATAATTTTTTTAAACATACCTATATCCATTATAATATTAAAAATGAAACAAAATATTTGAACGAACCCAGTCTTAAAAAAAACCTAAGTTTAGGTAATATTTAAATATTGTAATATTTCGAGGAAGTAAAAATTAATTAATTCAAAAATATGAATTTCCATGGTGACTACATATAATTATACCAGTCGAGTAGTCGACAGTCGAGAAAAAACACTATTTTTTTTCTAAGCACGAGACGTAAATCCTTAAATCGCGCGCTGACAACAATTTGTGGTACGACGAGGAGAAAATCCAAAAAAAAAAAAAAAAATTTCAACAAGCGTGCAAAATATGTGTGCGTTTTATAGTACTCACGATAATAGTTAGTAGTGTCCGGCTGCGACGGAACCGCGAACGACGTCGGCCCGACGGAAATAAATAGCCGCGCTGACCGTAGTGCACTCGCGGAAAATGTTCAAATATATTAAAAAAATTTTTTATTTATTTCGTTCCATCGTTTTTACTGGCGGCGTTTCGCGGAAGAAAAGTCAAACACTGTCCATCACAGACGGCGGTCGTCGTGGCCGTGGCACCGAGCGCGGTCATTAAAAACAATTTTAATTTATCATAAATATACAAAGATTGTTTGCGAATAAAAAAAAAATTCAAGACGAGAAAAACGCAACGAAACAATAGACACGATTGAAAAAAAAAATTAGAGACCGCGGGAAAAAAATTATAATAAGATTTATATTTAATAATAAGAATAATAATAATAATAATAATAATAATAATAATTTGAGGAACTACACAGACCGTATATTATCACAGAGCGAATGGTTATTTGGAACTGTCGGGGCCGCGCGATTATTTTTTTGCTGGAGAGCGCGCGTGAGCCTGCGGCAGCGCCGGGACGCTTCTGTTTTGCATGCGGGAAAAGGGGCCGCCGCCGCCGCCGCCACGCACGCTTTCCGCACGCCCGACCCCATCGCGCGCTCCGTCATCCTTAGGGGTAGCGGCGGCGGTGGTTGTTCGCCCCCGCGCCCGCTTCGTATATAATTAAGCGTCTTCACGTGGTGGGGATGGCGATGAGGTGATATAGGGGTGAAGGTGGCCCCGCCACCCCCATACATGTATATCTGTATAGCGGGCATTCGTCGACGTCGTCGTCGTCGCCGAGTCGTATATAGTATAAGTAGTAGGAGGATGAGTAGTAAGTGGCGGCGGAGTCGTGGAGAGGAGGATGAGGAGGAGGCGGCCGTGCACGCGCACTAGAACCCGACAAACCGTTGGCCCGCGGGGTCGTCGGCGCGGAGGGTAGTGGCGACGGTATAGCAGAACGGCGTTCGTCGCGCGGAGGGGTGGTATATATGCTAATGCCGGGGAACGACGTGCCCCGCCGCCGCCTCGGCCGCCGTCGTTGTCGTCGTCACCGTGGTGCCGCGCGCGCATATTCAAAAAAGCCCCCGCCCGGGCGCGGCACTACCACACCGTCGCCTCCTACCCGGCGAACGCACGCGAAACGGGCAGCGGCGGCATAAGCGGCGCGCCGGAGCTTTGGGCGGCCAACAGTGGGAGGGGGACGCGAGGGGAGCTTTTTTTTAATTAATATATGCACAGGGTTGGTGTCTCGTTATCTATTCCGTTTTATCAGCCACGCCTCCGCCGGGACGCGCGCATACATTATCGTCAGCGGCGGCGTTTTAATTGGTCGGCCGCCGGAGCTTTTCACCCGCTCATTAACGCCGCCGCTGCATGCATAGATACGCGTATATTATAATGTTATTATACTCTCCGACCAACCGCGGAGACCGGTTCTCCGAGTGTTTGTAATATTATTATCACTATCCATATAGGTAGGTAGGTAGGTAAAATATTATAATACAATAATATGATAATAGTACCTATAGATCAGACGTGTCTTCAGTAATTCTTATTTTATAAGTATATTTTGCACGCACGCATCAACCGATATTATTCGGCCGGGCATCATAATATAATTACATTTATTTACTATATACGAATTATGATTGATAGTCGTATGTATGGAGACGGTTCAGACGCTGATACGAGGGTGCACCCGTACGATAGTTTCTCGAGTTTTTCCCAAACTAAGAAAAACAAACCCGAGCCGAATCGGAATACATATAGGTGTATATATTATTTGTGTGTGTATGTGTGTATAAAGAGAGATGAGGCCATCTACGGCGGGAGAGGATGGGTTTCGTCTCACATGGCGAGAAGGGAGGTCGTCGTCCGAGTCAACTTTACGAGATTTACGACGTTTCGCCCTAACTCCCCGATGCCCACTCGGCACACACGCACTATATACGAGCAATACCGTGGTCAGTGTGTGGGTCGTGTAGCGGGATTGAAGTGTGGACAAAAGTCAAAACTATCCTATTAAGACGAAACGTGGAACAACAAACAATGTAATATCGATAATTATTTAAAATTACGTTTTTCAACATACATTAAACATCATCGACATTTCTTGTTAAAAACGATGAAAAAAAGAAAGCACTAATCCTGCACCGATATTTAATGAGATTGACCTCCAAAGGTTGTAGGTTAATTTCCCAATAAATACTATGTAATAAAATATATTATTATAGGGTTATTGACCCATGTACGAGTTAGTTTTAAATAAGACGTATACTACAAACTTTTTTCTAGTTATTTTTATGATTATATGATTATTTTTCATACTACACCTACACTGCAGACATACAGTATATACGCTATACCCCAGAAGTTATATCTAGAATCTGGAACCTATTGAACCCATTATAATCCTATCATAGCATTTTTTATAAATCACTCGGAAAAAAAAATTATTGAAAAATAACAATTTTAATAATTAAACTTATTAAAAATAGTATATAATTTCTAGTTTGAACTAAAATTATAGTATTCTTTAAATCAAAAAAACAATTGAAATTTTTAGAATTTCGTAAAATACAAGAGTAATTACAAAAATAATTATTTTAAAATTAAATGTACCTAAAAGTCTTTAGAAAATATACAAAACATTAAACTAAATAAGTTTTAATTATGAAAAAACCTATTTAGTTCTAAGTTAAATAAATACTGCTGGTCCGCAGCGGTGCTCGTTTTGTAAACAGCATGTGAACTTTGGTACAATATAGATAGTTGAAAATGAACGTAAATCATAAGGTTTATCAAAACTTTCTACACAAGCTTAATTTTGCATTTAAAAATAAATTCGAACGGAACACATTTCCTGTATGTGCCTAATTGGTCATACATCGATCGCGTTATCAAGTCAATTAAAACGGTACGCACATTATAGAATAACAGAATATAATGACTATAGAGTGAGATATTTTGGGAATCGCATTCGTATTAACTATCGTGGAACGAGAAAAAAATATAATAATAATAATATCTATACTGTCAATTCGGCATTATGCAACGTTCGTCGACCGATCGTCCCCGCGGGGCCGCGCGCGTATGGAAAACTCCGAACCCCTCATCGGCCGTGCGGCGGTGGTCTCAAAACCTAATTATCGTAACAACCCTCGAAGAAGAAGAAGAATCGATTTTATTTTTCCAACCAACACAGTCCCCTCGCACGTTATTATTATTATTACTATTATTTATTATTATCATCATCATCATTATTATTATTATTATTCGCCGATCCGACACGACTCCGCTGATTGTTTTTCGTCCTACTATACGTCGTCGTCCGTCGAATGCAACAATATGGCAAATAAAAAAACAAACTGTCGTAGGTATACCTACCACCGTGGTAATAATAATAATAATAATATAATATAAAACGAGAAAATTTACCTGGGGTGGTATTGCGTGGACGTCGGAGCGGTCTTGTTTCTCGCCAAGACTGACGACGATGTCGGATGTGCCAGGCTGGTCGGGTGGACGAAGCCGCGGTTCGAAGTCTGGTCGCACTCGGTCGGTGACGATAACTGAGAAAAACGATTTATTTTATCTCCACAAACGGTCCGCGGGATCGAAGTTATTCAAAATACACAATGTTCGTCCAACAATAATAATTCCCCGTCTAAATATAGTACCTATGTACACACGGCGCACTGTGTCCCAAACGCACTGCACGCGCGCGCGGAGGCGACGACGACGACAAAATATTGTTAATAATTATTATTGTTATTACAAGATAATAATATATAATATTAATATTATGTTCGTCAGAGCGTAAATAAACAAAACGACACGCCGTCAATGTCCGTCGATCGCAAAGTCGTGTGTGTGTATGTATGTATGTATGAAAATGTGTGTGTATGTATGTGTGTACGTGTTAATTGTATTTTTTGACACAAAATGATAATGATGATAATGAAAAAAATAACTGCAAAAAATTATATTAAATTTTGTACAGATGACAATAACAGCGACCGTGTATTTTATATTTTATTATTATCATTAATAATATACATATAATTTAATATATCAATACACGATACAATATAATAATATAATATGAAACGAAACAAAAACGTCGTTTGTACGAAATGTGTCGGCGGCGGCGCGCGTGTGTGTTAACAACAACGATCGCACTGATAGCAACGGCGGCGGCGGCGGCGGCACGTGTTCGACGACGGGAGCGGTACTCGGCACGTCCTGTGGACACGGGCGCCGGCGGTCATCGTACAACTGGTAGTCGTTTCGGCTGCCGGCGACTCGGCGGGCCCCGTCCGGCGCACCGCGCGCGCCGCGCCACCATTCGATGGGCCGGCGGCGGGCGGTGGCAGCGACGACGACGACGACGACGACGACGGTCGGACGGTCGTCGCATCGCCGCCGCCGGAGCGAGTTGAGCGCGCGCTCGTGTGTATATCGTTTTAGGGGGGTGGGGGCGACGGCGTGATGGGGGCCCGGTGTAACGGCCGCGCGCATATATTAATTACACGCCGATCCCGTGGCGCTGGCCGGCGTCGTGTCGTTTGGGGGGGTGAGGTGGTGGGGACGCGAAACAATGCGTCGGAGCGGGCGAGAGAGGCCAACGCACACCTGGGCCGCCGTTTCCGCCGCCGCCGCCGCTGCCCCACCACACCCGCTTCATGGAAACGTTGTCCCGGTGCCCGTCGCGTCTACCGCCGCCGCACAAGCCGGCACCGGCTACGTCTACGGCCGTGGCTGCGAAGTCGACGGCTATGACGACGACCGCGACCGCGACGGGGACGACGACGGGGCGACCAATGGCCGCGCGCAAACGGTACGGCCCCCCCGTCCGCCCAGGCGACTTCTTCGCCGTTTCATTAGAATAAAACAATAATTGGCGGGAGGTCCGCGTGCTCGCGGTCGCCACCATTCGCCGGCCCGTTTTCGCCGGACGGTTCGCCTCGCCGCCGCCTTGCTGCCTTGTCGTAGCACAACGCGCGAGCGTCGCTGTACCTGCTGCGACCGAACGCGTGAAATTACAATAATTAAAAAGTCGTTGGATTTACGCCTCCAAGTTTCTCCGTTTCTTAACCACCCCGAGTTTATAACATGAGTATAGGTATTAGGTACCCTCATCAGACCGGTGCACCACATATAGTAATGTATACGTAGGTTACGCAGGTAGAATATTGTGCACTTTGACAAAACGTCCCGAAAATGGAAATTATATTATACCCTATACCGCGTATACAAGAGACGATTAAAAAAAAATAACGACTTGGTATACAAAAACTCGCTCGTAAAACGTAACATTTACCGACCGACTGAGTCTTCCAAAACATAAATAAATTGTGTTCAACTGTAACAGTCAATTAACTTTATAGTAATAATAGAGAGAGAAAAGGTCTCCGCGTGTGCAACGTTCGACAATGCGTTTAAAAACACAATTCCTTTTTATTTCGATTTAATTCTCAAAGCGGAGAAATCCAATTGGATACATTCGATAATATCAAGGTATACATACAACCTATATAGGTTTGTGTCAAATTTGAACTAAACAATTGTCGGGATTAAAAAAAAAAACAAAGGTTTTATTTTAATACATTAATCGGAAAAAGTGTAACTATTAGGCCGTGTTTTGAATTACCAAACCGTATTGATTTTAATTTTGTCTAGCAGGTTTAATTTTATTTCATTCTTCTGAAAACTGCAGCAAACGTAATCTAGACGACTGCAGCTCCCATATAAGTAGCTTTATACCTACCAATTTATTAAATTAACGGTCTTGTAGCTTTATAGCTTCAAAAATATTTATTCACAATTGAATCAAGCTAAAAAAATAATACATTACATGTCTTAAATTGTTTTTATTAAAATCGCCTATATAATAATATAGTGTAAACAAATAATTCATTAGTCTAATTTTTTCGAAGTTTAGCCAACCAAACGAGAAAAATTAGAAAAATCTATATTAATGGCTTATATTTCTTATTATAAATATTATGTTATGCCAATTAGTCGAAGTGGTACGAAATCGAGAAACTACGTATCCGATTACTGATTAGTGATTAGTGATTAAATATTATTTCTGAATTAGGTAATTGCAGGAATTACCTAGTTAAAATCGAAAAACAGAGTAGGATAAGACATAATAATATTATAACAGAGCAATCATTAATTATGTCTATTCGAAAGAAAAAAAAAATAGATGACATTATCATTTTCTTTTCAGGACTGCACATTACATATTCAACAGGCGTACCATAAGTTTTGAACACAGAGTACATCCCAGGCCGAGATTAAACATCGCAGTCGAGTTCATACACACACAGACAAACGTGTTCAAACCGAATTTAGTCAACGCGAATTGAACGTGATTTAAATGCATAAAAATCAAAAGTCCCCTGCTGCGATTCGTCAGACTTCTGGTTTTGTTTGAAAACAATTGTATAATATTTTGATTTATTTGCAACGATGACAACAATTTTATTAAAATACAAAAATTAACAGTTTCGCGTTTCCGAAAAGTTAAATTACAATATCGTGTTGTATATAACAGTGCGTACAGTTCTTCAAATAAATAATCTATGCAAATTTACAGCATGCACGCCCCAAAAGCCAATTATTATTACCTGCCGTGTACCACGTTATATATAGCTGCTATATAATATGTACAAGCTGATTTCACCGCAGCAGAGGAGACTTTTTGTTGTATATGCGTTTTAATTTAGTGAACTATAATTTCAAATAATAGAAAATACTGATATAGATATTAAATTAAAAAAATTAAATTGGTAGGTAGGTGTAGTAACACATTTCGGCGCGTGAATAAATAGTAAACAATAATACCGATATTCAGTGTACCTATAATTATATGCAATATATAAACTAATTTTTTTCATTATATTTTGTACTTATATATTATATTATTACGATTCTTGATAGGTAGGTTCATTAAATATTTCCTATTGCATTAAGTCATTGATTAATGTTATAGATTTTCGCCACATTCAATTAGGTATAATATGGATGGGTATATGTTTTCATTTTATATAGTTTTATAATAAGAATAATGTCTGAATGAAATAATAACACCGCATATTATAAAAATACGGAACTCAGTAAGTATATCTCATGACTGCAATATTCGCATTTCCATATTATTATTATTCCATAAAATTAGGACGATTTTGAAATTTAAATTGATTATACAATTGAATTTACAATTGAGAAATTGATAGTTTAAAGTTATATTATATAGTTGTATTTATTTTAAAAGTTTTTTTTTTCCTGAGGATTATTATAACGTCGTCATTGCAGGAGCCCGGAATTGAGCGCGTCAGACAGATTTATACACATATATAGGTACCATATTGTAGGCACACCAGACAGGTGTCTCTATTGAATAATATAAAATAAATATATTATGCACATGCACACTAAACCGGACATTCGGAAACGAGTTCTTACCGCTAATCGATGAATGATCTTAACCGAAAACATTTGATAATAATAATATTATATATTTTGTTTATACGTACCTTTTTTTTTAATAAATTGTAGACGAGAATAATATGTTAGTATACCAATGCAACTATATAGGGTAACCTACGTGATGTCCTCATCGGAGCCTCAAAACAAACATTTATGTTTTAGAATTATAAATTGCTGCATTGTCAATTGTCACGTGAAAACAAAAAACGTACGCGCGCTGGAATCAGGTACCGTATAATGGTTAAACAATGCCAATTTCGTTCAAATGTTTTTGCATATTTCTGGGCGTGGTAATTACGCCTACAAGGATATATTAATTTAATCTATGTATTTACAAAACATCGGTGGGTGTACCTGGGTTAATGTACACATTTACACTTGGAAATACCTATATGTATATTATAATATTATTTATTATTGTGTATATAATAATATATTATAATATGTAGGTATAGCTTACGTGGTAAACTTATAGATATAAATTTATATTACGTTGCTACAAATGGATAGTAACACTACACAATAATATGTCCAGAGCAGGTATAGTAACAAAAAATAAAAATATACAAATACCTATGTATATTATTTATATACATATACCTAGGTATTAAACAAATCTCAGCTAATAGAACGTATACCTACATACTATACTGTATAGCAATCTAAGGTTATAACTTATAATAATATAGTTGTATAATTATTATCGTATTGATATATCACCAATTATGTGTTTGTAAACGATAATTTTGAAAACAAAAATAATATTTACAACCAACTCTCCTACCAATTTTGTCATTAATTTAATCGAAAACACATGCTGGATGAACACTATCCTGCAAAGAATCGATGTAACATTTTATTGGACCATCGCCAGATAATCACTATACGCTTGTAAATTTATTATAATGTTTTCATTTTGCCTCTAATACGCTCGTGCTACAGAAAACGTTTTAGTGCACAATAACATATTAATATTATAATCGCATAATATAATATATTGTCGAATCCATATTATAATATTAAAGTATCAAAATATAAATTTGAAATTTCTACTGTTTTATTAGTATAATGACACGCGTTATTAAAATTGCTATATATAGCGTGTATACTCCACACATGTTACATATTTTATCAATTAATTAATACAACGTCATTACTACTATTATAAATAGAATATATCAACATTTAAAGTGCGCACTATATGACTATAATATTTTCGTGTTAATCCACTGCACCATAAGACTATGTATTACTGAACTCACCTACTGATCCTATACGCAATATCATCATTTTGAAATATATTTACTAGCAATAATTAAATTGTACCTATCTATACTGGAAATGGTTTTAGACAAAAAATACCGGTGTCCATAATATTTTATGCATCAAAAATTGTTGAAAACAGAAGTTGATATTTTTAAACTTAAAACGAGTTCAATATATTATATCTTAATCAATCACTAACTTAAAACAGATAAAACCGAACATTTTTCTTCAAATGTTAGTTAACATTGAGTATTTCCTATAAGTAACTGATAAATAAGTTTTTGTCTTCAAAAAAAAAAAAAAAAAATGATTTTAAGACAGCGAATTCCGTAGATATAATATTGAATCTAGTTACACTTATAGTCTTATTAGGTATAGGCTTTACACGAGGCAAACATTTTATGCAGTAAAAACGTAAAGTATATTATGTTTTATACTGCATATACAACTTGAACGAGTATCGCTACTGTTTGAAGTACGGTTCGCTCTTGTTGAACCATCTAACATTCTACTGATAAATTTAAATTCAACACGTCAAGTCGTCAACACTTTAAACGTAGATGTATGTCATAAATCATATAATGTTATACTTTAATTTTATATTTTAAGGAATTTGACAAACTGCAGAATTTTGACCGAATCTTTTGCATATTTATGTTGGAATTGATATCGATATATTTCCCAATTCTTGCGGCATTCACTGTACGAGTTAAAAATATTTTATGTAAAATATAAATCATCAGGTGCAATTTTATGGATACGCAACAATATTACTATATTATTATACAGTAGCCAAAATAGATATATGTATAATATTAGACCCATTATATAGGATTATAGAAATATAAATATCAAAATCACACGAATTTCGATTGTATTTTATATATAGAATATAATTTTCAACATACAAAATTTTATAAATTTTATACGAAAGCACTGCATTTTCTCCATCACATATATCAATTAATAGACTCAAAATGTATAATATATACAAGTATTATAATAATATTACAACATTTTCAAATTGAAAATGATGAAAAAAAACTATAGCATTGTTACCCGTAAAATACACTCTCGGCATACAATAATATTTTTCAATTTCATAACATTATACATTTATTGGTATATGCTTAAGTATTTAAAATAAGAAATATATCATTAATATTTATTCTGTTAGAATTTGTGATTTTACTTTCAAATTGAATATTTTTGATTATTCTCGAACATTTTGAATAATGTAATAGCCAGTAGGTATAAATGAAATGCAAAAGTAAAACGAAGGTTGAAGTAATTTTGTTAAAAATATTTGACTACCAATATACTTTAGTCTTTAAGCTATGATAAAAGTTTACAAATCTATTGTCAAACATGCGATAAATGTATAACAAACTTTAATATTTGATTTGAATTCTATGTATAATATACTTCTGATATTCTTTTATTTTCAAAATACTGTTTATTCACTTACATAATAGATTTTTCATGGTTACATAGTACAAGATATTTACTTATTATTTAATATCAACCAAAATATGTTAAGTAAGTATATGTTTGGATATAAATGTATTACTCATATTATATTATATTTAACAGTTCTTAATAACTTTTTAGAAATACTTTATGTGAACGCATATAATATAAACCAATAGGTACCATATAAAATAAAATATAACGTTCACAGGTCATTGAACCAAATTAGGAAGGTTGTAAGAACATTACGCAATGCATACGCAAATCTATGTACCTACGTCATAATATATTATAATATATTATAGTAATTTTATGTCTCTCTAATGAAACTCGTGTACACTCTGCTGCAGGGACTTTGCAGCTATTACAGTGTATAGGTACATTATAAAATGTATTGTGCATGTATACATAATATCATATAATATTATAATATAATGTCGTTGATTTAAAACATACGACTAATCGGCAGAAGTCGGTCGGGGATCGCACCCGTTGCGGTTTTGCTGCGGCCACCAATGAAATCTGGACCTATATACTTGAACGCCACACACGACATATGCGTGTGTGCGTGTGTATGTATAAATATAGTATATATGTGCAGTGTGTCCGGACGCGCGAGATTTTTAATTAAAAGTTTCTAATGAAAAAAAACACCCTTTACCGCACCTTCCCTAGCCGCGAAAACTAATATAACGGCTGCTAGGGAATATAATGAAAACAAACGGGCGAGCTCACACACACACACACACTCTCACACGAATACTTGTGCAATATTTGGGGCCACGTTATAAGACACAAAACATATACGCACACGTGTATAATATATATGTGTCACACATCCGCGCGCAAGGCCGATTTCGCATCCCGAACGACATCTTTTTCGCTTTGCAAACACTATAATTACATATCTGTCCGTACACACACACACACACACACACACACTCACTCACAGAAATAATAAAAATATATAAATTATGTGTACGATCGCGTGTACGCCAAGTGTACATGGTGGTGCGTGGCTAATTACTACCGGCTATAATATAAGAATATAATATACGACGCACACACACGAAATCTATGCGTTCGATGTACCTATATATAAATGCATCCTGGGTACCTGTATATACAATATGATATCACACTGCAGCGAGCACGTGACACGTCACAGTATAGATAGGTATATATTATAGTATTACGATTTATTTATATTATAGGTACCTACATACGTACTATACCGTGGTTTTGTAGTGAACCATTGAGATAATAGGTAGGTACCTATATAGTGCAGGTCTTCAAACTTTAAAATGTAGTCCATTAATACAGGGGGACGGGGTTGTGTGTCTGCAGTGAGCTTTATATGCGTATGGTGCAGTAAATACAAAGATGCGGATAAAAATAAGGGAAAAGGGAACATTCGCGGAGTACATGGCCGTATAATAGATAGGTCGTACCTATATATGTGTACGCCTATACAGACACACAGTAAAGTGCGCTGCAGCTTATTTATATATTATGACGGTAGCTAATATACATGGAAAGGAAAGTGGCGTTGTATAATACGGTGGTGTGTATATGTGTCTAGAAAAGGGAGAAGGATATAATAAGAAACAATAGACATGTCGTATATTACGTCTTTGGTGCAGATTTACTCGGTGGCGCGGCGGTCCGAATTAGTAAGAAGCTTCGTTCTACGGTTATCCAGGGTCTATACCGGCCTACCAGCTACCTAATATTATGTATCAAAATATTTCGCAATTGGTACTCTGCAGGCCCGTCGTTAAATATTTCTCACCCTTAAGCGAACACTTTAATGCCGTTATTCTTTACTGATATTTATTAAATTTTGCCGCCTTCAATTACTCTAAAAATGTTTACCTGCCACCCTAAAGCAACACATGACTTGTTTGTGCCCTGCTAGCGACGGGCTTGGCAGTACTATATTCATAATTTACAAGACCTTTGAAAAAAATGTCCAAAATTAACTATCGAAACTTTTTTGGTAGGTATTCAAGTGTGTACATTTCGTAGGCACTAGGCATATAGTCAAATCAGGCATTTTACTAAATTGCTACACAAAAAGTCAAAGAATTTAATTTTTATGCAATTTTACTATCTACCTAAACATAATATAGTTAAATGCCTATTTCAAGTCAGGCAAATAATACAAATTAAACTATATATTTTCTAATTAATTATTTATTGTTATTCCATAAAAAGAAAACTATGTATTACCTATTTATTAATATGTAAAATAAGAAGATAATATATGAAATATTTTAAATTTTGTGTCCTTCGGATTTCGGTACTATTGTTTTAAAACTTAAATTATAAATAAATACCTATAGGTAATTACTAATTAGGTGTGATTAGGTGTTTTATCTTGATCGTCATACCTGTATTTCAATTTTCATAAAACATTTCACTGTGTACCGTTATATTATATTTAAAAATTCAAAGAAAAACAATCAAAATTTAAAATATACAAAAAGAAAATTTCAATTTGCCACAATATTGCATGCAATCACAGTACACAGTACACACGTATAAACGTACTAAACTAATTATTATTGTACGATTCAACCACATGTTCAGTATCTTTTTCCGTAACGTCATATTTTTGTCGTTATAATCGATAAGATTATAATTTGTCCTGCGGTACTCAATGCAGATAAGGTTCTCGTACAATAACGTATAAGTATCTACGTTAATTTTCTAGGTAAAAGCCAATGAAACTTTTATTTTTTTTTTATAATATATAGGTATAGTTACATTTTTAAAATAATACAACATTTTTCATTTTAATTATTTGCCAGACTTGAAATAGGCATTTATTATAGTCTATAGGTGGATAATAAAATTGCATAGAAATTAAATTCTTTGACTATTTGACTATATGCCTACGACAAATACATAATTATACATTAAACAAATATCGTGTAAATTATTTACAAACGTATTACATTATTTTTTCTCTTTAGATTATTATCCAACTAAATATGAAATAGTCAACTAAATAGGTTTTCGTATTTTTAAATATCGGTACCAAGTCATAGGTATTACATTTCTTTCAATTCCATATAATATAAACAATCAAAAATAAATACTATACTATTCTAATGTATTGAAATAAATCCTTCGAGCATTCTTACAGAAACTCAAGAGGTATAACAATAACTATAAAATAAAAAACTAAAATATAGTGTAAATGAGGACAGGAAGGATCTTAGTGTGTAAATAAAAAATACAATAAAACTTCCTTTTGTCCAGGGCATTAGACCTCTCTTCATTCCTATTAAAATTATGACGGTAAATAATGTAAATGTTGAACGATGAAACATAACACTATAATATATTTGAATTACGTGTTGGTTTTGCTTAAGTAATTCATTAAATTATTCAGACACACGTAAAAACGGCAGATATACACTTATTTCATCTTTTTTTTTTCGGTACCTGGTAACGACGCTAATTTATGGTAATAACTAGATTCGTATTAACAATTGGTCCAAATACTAGAACGAATAAAATTAAATAACAACGATAAAGGAATATTATTATGTAACAAAGTAAATAATAATGAACATTGAGGTTCATTGCCGGATTACCCGAACACTTGGGAAATTATATAAACAAGAATCGCATAACGAGACGATATACCGTTGCAATAATAATAAAATGATTTGTACAGAGCCAAACGGTTCATACAAGTCGAAAAAAAACGCGTAGTTTCCATATATTATTATTTTACGATCGCGCTGCAGCAGACTAGAAATTAATTTTTTATTATTCTCATTGATTTTGATTAATGCATTTTTATAGATTTGTTCATGACAAGCAGATATAACGTAAATGGTTTTGATGATAAAATGTAATTTAAAGATCAAATTAAGCGAAAAGAAACCTCTATTCGTTGTGTCAATCTTGTAATGCACAGTGGACTTTAGTGGATGTTCCACGTACGACATATTATTATTATGTACCTCAAACCTTTAACGAATCAGAAAAAAAAAACGAATTGTTAGAGAATACCTACCTCTCAAAATAATTGAGTTTTCAATTTACACATTTCCATCAATCTTTTCTTATGACAAAATTGGAATGAGTGATCTGTTAGAAACGAATGCATTATTTACGATTTCTATTTTTATAAAAACATCCTTAGTACAGTCACATATTTATTTAACGGATTAAAGTTAGATTAAATAATAGCATTGTATTTAGTTATTTTCATCCAAAATGACACACACAATCGAATGTTTTCTTAATAATCAATCGCATAAAAGGTTTACACTTTTCTATACGAAGGTATATTACTTATTGTTGTTCTTGTATTTTTCTTTTATTATTATTTACTTGAAATTCCAATCAAACATCAAAAATATTTACATAGGTAATTACCAGGTACTGATAATAAGAGATGTACCTCAGTACCCCTCATATAAGTATGGTATTGACATATTATTTCAATCACGCTAAGTTGACGAATTAATAACAATCACATTATAGAGATGGATTTTATAATTTAATTAACAATCCGTCAACACTCCAATTACTGAGCATAATAAACCGAATTAATTGCTTTGAAACACAGGTGACTATTATGGTCGATGGTGTACACGTATGAAGATTTAACGACGTTTTTGTTATTTCCGTATGATCGGCCATATATAGTGCAATTAAAATATTTATGACTCAGTTCTTGTATGGGAATTGGTGGTGGTGATAAACGCGTTTAACGACGAAGCTTTCGTTATCGTAAGTGACGTCGGTGCGTTCAATTTGCGAGAGAGTGAACGTTACAAACAGCATCAAATCAAATATTTGTACGAAATAATAATAATATCTTATTATACATTAAATCAAATAAAATTCCCTAGTCGAGTCGTTTTTACGTCTTTTTATATACATTTTGTGAATTCGTGCCCTCAAACTTTAAGACCTACTCCTCACTGTCTCGTTTAGTATTATTACAATATACAAGCCCAACTACGTTATGAAGGCCATGTTTTATTAAATTACTCGTATGATTGTAATTTGAATTTGACGTGTACTGAATGAGTGTGATATAGTGGTAGGGCCCTATTTAGGAATTCGCCGCTCAGGGGCATCAAAATATCCATCCAATTATAAATAATTAATAATATATTAGTTTTCAAAAACAATTTTTATGTTAAAATTTACTTAGGTTGAAAATGTTTAAATTCTTCTTGGATTTATTGTGACTAAGAAAATTCTTTAATTATATATATCATCATTATTTATGGTGGTGGTTAAATCACTTTGCTGAATAGTAGTAATGACTACTATTTTATATTTTATTTTTTTTTTAGATTTTCTAAAATATAAAAATAACATATTAATTGTAGGAATAGTAAGTGAATCGTTAGGTTAGGCTAATAAAAAATTAAATATTAAAATTAGCCAGCCCTTCAAAATCAGCTGCCCGGAGATACATCCCCCTTTCTCTAAATGTAGTACAGCTATAGTAAATATATAGCACGTTATTTATTTCGTTGAATCCGATAGAAACTATAATATGAAAACTATACAAAACGAACTGCGATTTCATTTTGAACTCGGTATATCTAAACTCGTGTAGTTATGTACACACACATATTATATATATATAATAAGGTGTAAATAATATTATAATGGTGTGTAGTTGATTTTTCACGAAATATTTCCCATCTTCCGATTGTATAAATATAGTGTAGTAGGGGTCGTAAGTCGGAGCTCGAGAGGGGCGGCGGCTATGTCGTCGCATATAGTGATATTTATTAACGATATAATATTATATGCGTATATATGCGTGATAATAATAATTACAGAAAGTCTGCAGCCGATGACTACACACATGCTTAATATATATATAGGTGTCAATTGCTGCGCGAGGGTGTAGTATACAGCAAAGGGAATAAAAATAAAAGAACCGAGATCGGCGGCGCATTATATAGGTACCTATATACCTATACCAGCTATTTATACATGGGGGAGGGGGGTGGGGGAGGGAAAAAATCGACTGCCGATCGATGTCACGCCGCGCCCGCGGACACGGCGAATGCTTCGGAGACCGCCGCGGAGACGTGTTATATATTTAAACGTCCGGATATACCGAGTTAATATAAAAAGATATATTGGTATAATTACGACGGACAGCCAAGCCCGGTGGAGGTATGGAAGGCGGACGACGATAAGGCGGTGGCGGCCGTCGCGCGCGCTCGGCCAAATGGCCCGAAGGATTAAAGGACCCTATTAAACCGTTCCTGCGGCGGCGGCGGCGGTTGCGGCAGAGGAGGAGGCTGCTGCAGTCTTCACGTGTGACCGCCAAACGGCAGCTTTTACACACATACTGCAGCAGCAGCAGCATGCTTGCGTCCACCCACCCCCGCGAGCACAACCCGCGACGGATGGGTGGCGGAAGGGTAATGAACGAGCCGGGGCCCGGCCAACTTTCTCATTAGCGAGAACTATAGGAGGTAATGCGCCCCGCCACCATATATATGTACTGTCCACCGCACCGGTGGTGCTCCCTCCGCGCACCCACCACCCACCGACGATCACCGCGACCGCAGTAGGTACATTATATATATATATATATATATATACGCGCGTACATACGCATATATACGCACACACACGCCGCCAATGATCAATGACCGGTAGGCTGGAGGGACGGCGGCCGGACGGTGGTCTTAATGAGAGATAGACAAAAGAAACGAGAAAAAACTTTCATTATATTAACAGCCTCGAGCTTTGCGCGCCGCGCCGCTCGTCGGTCTTCGGGACCGCTCGCGAACGTCTCACGTGTCTCTCGTGTGTGTGCTAAGTGTCCAAACCAGCTTTCGTCCGCCACCCACTGAAGTCTTACATAACGCGTTATAGGAGAACGCTACCCATATGCATATGTGTTATCTCACTTGTCTCCGTCTTACAAATGAAAAACATATCAAATTCGGTATCAACCAGTGGCGGATCCAAGGGTGACAAAGAGGGAAATGCTTCCCCCCCCCAAGAGAAAAAAATTAAGCCCTGGATCCGCCACTGGTAGCAGCAGAACCAATTTTGTGTAATTATAGCTTGAATATTAGATTGAAATTAATCTATATCGTCAAACTTGGAGGTATAAGAATAATTAATTAATTATCTATACATGAGCGTCTGTTTTTTTTCGGTATTTTAATTTTTGATCGAGATATGGGCATTTTTAAGTTGTGATATTTCACGTACTCGTATCTTGTTTGATAATTAGAATGTCGAAAAAAGGTTGCCACTTAATAATGAGCACAAATAATGTTCTTATCTTTAAGTTTAATAAAAGGTCAATTCACCCTAATATTTAAACTGACAACACAAAATAGATTCTGCTTAAATGCATCATGGTTCCAATTCCAAAACTCCACCGTCGCGGAGAAGTGGTATTATTCTCACTATGAGCGTGTGCGCGTGGGTGTGTGTGGGTATGTGTGTGTGTGTGGGTGGGTTGCATGTGTAAGTGTTTGAGGAGGTGACGGAGCATCACCCGGGGGTGCCTCCATCACTCGCAAATGGACTTTTCTTTTGTGTGTACCCAAGTTTTTCCGATTGTATTGTAAGCAATTAACTCCGTTTTCAATTTTCAGTATCTAAGTACAGAATTATAATCAATTCGAAATGTTGTAAAAATTATTCTAAAATGTAGTTTTTTCTCGCAAATTATTGTGATTAATTAAATAAGCTATTAAAAAGTGTGATATTATACATTTTAACATATTTTTGGCATCAGCAGTCGAAGAGGTATAATGTGAATTATTATGTACCATATAAATGTGAAAATACAGCGATGAACTTTATAAATTTGAATGCAATGAAAACTGAAAGTTAGTACTAAATTTCATCATGCATACCTATGCTTAGCAAATTAATCACTGGACGGGTTCTTCTGACTTCCCCCACCTTTTTCCACCTATCAATTTCTTGTAGCCCTTATTCTTATTATGCCTTTGGGCATAGATTGTAAAGTTTTTATAAAAAAAAATTATAGATATTAAAAATATAAGCTTCGAAGTTAGAAGATGGAACAAAATAATAATGTTAAGATAAATTATAATATTGATTTACATTTTTGTGACAGGCGGTAAATCTTCGAGCTAATAATAATGTATATTTTCTGTAAATCTATACATTATCAATGACATCTCATTCTTTTTTTTATTCCATATGTGTAGCTCCAAATTTAATTTATAAAAACAATTTATTTCCAAGGTTAAAGCTTAAAATACATAGGTAGATACTTCATTTGATACAGGAATTAAAAAAATGTTATGTTATAGAATGAAATGTAGGTACGTAAAAAAAGAATTTACCAATAGAAAAAACTTCAAATAACACTTCATATTGTTTTAAATATTATTAAAGTTTAATGCCATATATTCCGCAATTTCTACGGTTCAGACAAATTCAAAAGATTCTTTGTGAACGGTCATAATTCGTTAAACATAATTTGGTTTATATAACAGTAAAGTCAATATCAATAATTATAACTCAGAAAAATAGTCTGGTTTTTCTGCGGCAAGGGTATAATTATATAAAAATTACCGGTGTTTAAAATCATTAATTACTACTGTGGGAACTTCTTTGTTTAATTACTCGTTCTATTTTTTCCAGTTTAAAACTATACTGAACCACTTAATAACCGATATTATACGTCAAAAAATATATACAGAAACCGTTGTGAAAAATAAAATAAAAGACCATGTAGTGACTCATTGTTATGTGGTTTGGTCGATGTATTAATTATTACAAATTTTCGTTACGATTTGTTTAATAACTACTTATGTACAATGCGTACGGGTCGTTCACCTACTAACTTTATTTCCACTATTCGATCTTCCAACGTGTACTATACTTAAAAAATTAGATATTTTTAATTTGACTGCAATTTCAACAAAACGTTTAAATTTAATATTTAATAGGTTTTTAAATTACATAACTGTCAAACATTTTTGTATAACTTTTTATTAGAATAAAATAATATGAATAATATAGTATTTTATAGAAAAAAGTAGTATTAATTCGCATATATAATATTATTAATAAATATTGAGAAAGATTAAGTTTTTAACGTATGTTTTTATTTTTAGACTAAGTCAATCTTATGTTATTACTTGGTTCATCACAATAAATATTCACATAATAATGTTTTCACCCTATTCAGTGGTAATAATCGTTTAAGGAGGAAACAATTTATCACCTCCAACTCTAAATCCATTCATTCATTTAACACAATTATCGTTGAAAATACGTATTGTGAAATAAGTTATTAATACAATAGTACGACTAAAAATAAATCACTCGTAAGTGCCTTTAATGTGTAAAGAATCATTTAAATTTAAACTATAATAGTTTATCAACCATCAACGTGTAAAGAAGGAAATATAATATATTGTACTTACTATACGCCTGTTTGAAACAATGATATTGTGCATGCCACAGATACTCTTTTGTACTGTATATCATGAAAAATACTTTTACATTTTCAAACCTTGTACTTGAATAACAAAACATATATTGATAAGATCTATTTCATCAGTCATCACTATAACTATTGTTGTTATTCGTCAGAAATTGTTTGGTTTCCTCTTCAGTAAATATTGTAATATAAATAATGATACACTCTGCCATGTATTATACATGTCTTGTATAATTTGAATTAATTAATTGAATTTACATTTGTTATTTTGTATTTGTATTATTTAGATCTAGTCTAATTCAGTGAAACACATTGCGAGCAGTGAAGTCACAGCTGGTCAGTGAGAACGAGACAAGTTTATAAGAGGGATACCTACGTTTAACATTTTGAATAACAAGGCATGTATTACTAATAACAATAAGATCTATATCTGTTTGAAGTATTTTATATCCAATACGTATTGAAAATTATTCAAAAAATTATCCAAAATGTTTGTAACGAATAACTAAAAAAAAAATCAGGTTTTCATGAATATCATATTGTTTATTGTAATCCATGACTTCAATTAAAAATACGGGACTACGAGTACATGCAACATTGATGCAAATTTAAAACTAGTTTTGAACTATTATTGATATGACTTAGAACATAAAAGAAAAACTTTAAGAAAATATAATAATTAAAAACCGGTATTTTGCGCAGGTATTTAAACTAAAACAAGGTAAGTACAAGATTGCAATTGGACATTAATTGTTGATAATGTTAGTACCTACACTATATTTGATGAGGTTTAAATTTCGTTTGTATGAAAGTAGAATCGCATAAATAACGTAATAACAAATCCGGTAAAAAGAAAAACGGTGAAATTAATTTTGAAGCATTATTTTTTTATTGTTTAGTTTTTCTATTTCAAGATTTATTTAGAAGAAAACATAATTATAGATAATTCAGTTGGTCTTTGATTTAAAAACCTACTTACAAACAAAATGAATAAAATATTGTGAATATAGTATTTTATTAGGTAGATAATTTTCAGATTAATTATGAAAATATACAAAATTTAAAATAGTAGTTATAAGTTAATGTTTAGATAACATTTACGACTATAGTTTTTTATGTTGTAAGATTGTTTCAAGATAGTGCCCTATCAAGTATCAAACAATCATCAAATTTATTATACACCATACAACGTAGTTATTACGAAAAGCATCGAATAATACTATACGGCGGAGAGGCGGCTTTGCAAAAGTCGTTATTTTTGGCTAATGCCGTATATTAGTGTGACTGACGTACGCGAGGGTATATAGAAAAATAATAATTATTGCTAGAACAATGTATTTAGGTTACGGTTTCGGTTTGGACGTCTTCCAAATTAACGCGATCCGCTGGCGGCGGGTCGAGCGCAAATTGACGTCGGCGGCAGTGGCGGCGGTAAGAAAGACAAACAAAAGAGAAGAAAAAGAGACCGGTCGTGGACAGGGTGGGTTAGCTGTGAAGGGAAGCGTCGAAAGAAAAATAAAGCAATTAGCCCGGACGAACCGAAGGGTTTTTAATTAGAGCGCCTACACACTCGCACACACACATCGTCCAAACACACGCCACACACACCCACACATACACCACATTCACATACGGCACACTTGTGCGGTGGAGTGGAGGGCGGGGAGGTTTTAATTGGAAAACCTCCTCGAATCCTATGGTTTTAGTGGCGGCGGCGGCCGATGACTTTTCCTCAGGGGAAATTCGATTCGAAGAACGCTATTTTTTCCGGCACCCCCTGCATCACTGCCGCCGTGGCCATCCGCTGACCACTATACCGACCGACGTGTTATTTTCTCTCTCCATTTTTCCCCTCTCGTCACCATCCTCGTCATACATACTCATTGACCATTGTGCACACGAGTACGTATATGTCTTGTTTGCCCGTATGAGCTGTGTATGTGTGTGTGACGATGAGTGCGTATCAACGGTCCAACTATCACTGTAGTATATTATTATTATTGTATAATACCTACCACTGCAGAAACTAATTAGTCACTTAACGCACGTATACTACATGAATGCGGATTTAACGATAATATACCAAGGTATACGATCGTACCGCGTAGTAACCCTTTATAGTCGTGTGATCACTGCAATATCAAAATATATTTTAATCGAAACGACGCGTGTGTGTTATAAACCGACGGAAGAATTTTTAATTTTAAAATGTCGGAACCCGTAAATACCGTCGTTGAGATCTGTCAGCCACGCAGACCGAAATGGTCTCGTTGACAGTACATATTATTATCATTATAATATACATTATACGTATCATGGCATAATATAATTATATTACCTAATACCTATTGTATATACCTATACCGGACGGACGCGAGTGAGCGAACCTATATATTATGTAATAAATTGGTATGCCGTGTACTTTTGATAAAATATTTATATCGGTAGCCAAATTAGTTTTATTGATTGGTGTAATTTATTTTTACGGCCCATAGGCTACATGACTACATACTTGTTTTGAAAATATAAAACATTATTAAAACTATTAAACATTTTAAAACATTTTTGTAGCTGAACAAACACACATGTTTCACTTATGTTTAGGGTCGATTTATTCATCTCTCGTACAGTCATATTTAATATCGAAACAAAAAAAAACCCAAACAATAAGCAAAACAGGGGTTTGATAATTTATTTCCATTTGTCCGTTGTGAAGAAATCTATTTTTTTTATTTTCATCTAAATGGATATTCATCATTCTAATTGTGACTATTTGCAGCGCGTACCTGCTGCAGCATGTAATGGTGTTGGGTATTTAAGCATTGGTCATAAAAACGACAAAAATATAATTGCCTAAACGTAAAATCATGTCTGTGAATCGAACAGTTGGATTAAAAAGCGAAACAAAAAAAAAACGCCACCTCCTCCGCCGATGGAGATAAAAATGCGCCGTGACCGAGAAGGGTACCGTCCAGATTAAAATCAAGAGACAAGAGATCGTAATATCAATGTTTTGTGTATGATTGTTTGAGGGGGGGGGAGTGCCGCGTATTGTTCGTGAGGGTTTCGGGAGCCAACCGGTTTGACCTTTGTCCCCCCCTAGTGCTGTTGTTTTGCCGGACGACGAGCAACAGTTTCGATAAAAAAAAAATCTAATTTTATTCATCCCTTGCGCAAATACCAATGTGTCCCTACACGCCAGACCGCACAATGAGGGTTTGTTTTTTCAATGAGCCTATAGGACTTGTCAGACGATTAATTCGAATTTCATTTTTCTCCTCGGACGTATAATACACGTATAATACTTAATACTTGTAGGTTGTATAATAAGCAAACGGTCAACGGCTAACGACATCAACGAGTAGGTAGCTTACGATAATATATTTATATGAACGCACTTATGTTTTCATCAAGTGATTCCATTTCTACCGAGAAATCGAATTGTTATCAAGTTATAAGCAAGTGTTTTGTCAGGTTATAACCAGTCTATAATATTTTAATTAGGTAGTAGTCATCGTTGTTAAATCGTTATTTTGTGATTATTACAAAATAACATTAAAATCCATGAAGTATGTATCTATATATATTCCTCACGGATAGAACCGAATAATAATTTATAAACGAAGATGTGACTGATACACTGATTATGTGTTACGAGTTAGAAACGATTTGTAAACAAAAATTCAATAATATATACGTTAAAATCCAAAATGCAATTTGTCCGACAGCCATACCATACAGAATTAAAAAATTACACGTCTGGCGTAAACGTATACGGCTAATTATTGATAGTTTCTTAAATAAAAGGTAAACATAAAATACCAAATGCTTTATATAATGCAAATGGACGAGTTAATATGTGATGGTTGTTGATTACTGGGTTGTTTAAGAATCCGTTTCCGTTGTATTGTACACAAATTCAAGTGATAAGTGTATACAAAACTATAAACACAATAATATACTGTGCGTCTGTGCGTTTTTTTGACACGTTTGGTGTATTATTTATTGTGATACGTACCTACAAAACGGTAGAAAATAGGTAAAGAGGTACGCGATTAAAAAAGTCTTAGAAAAAATTAGTATTAAAAGAAACGGTGGTGATTCCGAAGGAGGCCTGAACCGATTACCGGTTACCGCGTATATGCTTCACAAGCGGAATATAACGTCGGAAAACGAATAATATAATATTATGTAGGTATCGCAGGAAAAATGTCTCTGAGAAACGTGTTGGGAACCAGAGTAGGTACATTTTAGAAAACCGATATATATATAATAATTCTTCGGAAAAATCGATACACATACGATATAATATAATATACATTAATAATAAAGCGTGCGCACGTATTTCCATACGTACCTATATAATATTTTATGGTAGGTATATTATTGTATGATGATAATGACTGCGCGATTCTTTTATATTTCGCGTCGGATTTCGCGGTCACCCACGAGAGACGGTCATTATTATTATTATTATTATTATCATTATTATTAGCATTATTGTTGTTGTAGCAGTTCGTTTAACTCAACACTACACAGTACACACAAACACACACACATTCACATACGTATTATGATGATGATGATAATAATAACAGCAGCAGTGGCTGTGGCGAAGTCAGCTGAGCGTTGCGAATCGGTCGAAAACAGTATTGTCCGTCACATATTATACGAAATCGGCACCCATCATCATCATCATCGGTCGTATCCCTCTCCGTCATCTGCATAATATCATCATATATACATAATACCTACAACTAGTCGACGAATTTTTTTCCTTTCGTTGGCCGCCGCCGACACGGTAAAAACGAGAAAAATTTTGCGTACGCATATCGTCCGTCAATTACGGTGTGTACACTCTGTACGTATATATTATTATGTGTTACATTATATTATTATAATACGACGTATACAGGCAGAACGACTATGCTATTTATAAAACGCTTCGGGCGATTTCGAAAAAATAATTGATAAAACTCGCCCGGTATGACACGTATATACATATCTTATATAGTAAATATGTAATAATAATAGTACGTCGCATTATATAGGTACGTATTATATGGGAAAACAATTTGATTTTTTTTTTTCGCCCATAATGTTTTCTCGTCAAGTGTAATATAATATACGCTTCATGCCGCAATAGACGCATACCTATTTACCTGTACACGCGTCTACACGAGAAGTCACGTGATTACCGATGATGTTTCGTTTACGGTTTTCACGTACCGATTCGCGTGCAAATCTTTCGCCCAATTTCCTGATGGACTAGTATAATGATAAGTATATATAACAACGATAATAATATTATGTACTATAACTGCTACTGAGTACTACTAATACTATTACTATTTATTACTACTACTACCGCCAATAATAATAATAATAATAATGTGTAAACGCGTACGCGTTTCCCGTCTACGAAACGATTTAAAACTATACTGGCAGTGGAAACATTATTTAGTGTATTATTCGAGTTTTTCTTTTCCCACACGCGCGTTCAATACTGTACATTTTTTTCCTCCAAAGTAAATTGGTCATGTGCATAATGCATAATATAATATAATATTATACACACCGCGATTGATGCAAATTAACCTGTCCAGACGCAACGCGTAATTCGGCTTACCACGGCCGCAGTGGATTAACGAATTGTATATTATATTTTCAGAGAATATTATTATTATCGCGTTGAGTAAATATTTTTTCTATTGCGTAACCAATATTAAAGCACAGTCAAACACCACTACGTATAATAGGGACTATTATTCTAGGTTTTGCAATAATGATATGGCAATTGGACATTTCTGAAATGTAAATGTATAACCAGTAGGATCGGACCTAACAGCATATTAACAATAATAATATGTTTTATACTTTCATTAGCCACATTTTGCAATCCAACCTAATCCATTATTCCCATTGTATCGGATGATATTTTTTGTTTTTTTAAAGTAGGTGCGAAATTAAACAAAGAAAAATGTATATTTTATGAAAAACAGATGTGGCGAAGTCACTTGTACAGTTGTACGATTTCTAAACAGTGTGGTTGACATTGTCAAGTCTATGCGTCTATGGTCAATGATAACTATTATAATATTATAGTACATCATTTTATAATTTATACTAATTATACGTTAATACTTAATACGCATTGCCGCATTGGTTTTTAAAACGTTGATTTATTATATACAATTGTAAGTGTTATAACAGTGTCTTAGTGTAATGCAATCATAATAATAATAAAACAATATTTTACGTAATATTTATTATTTTTCTTGAATTATTATGCTTGCTAGGCTTGCTTTATAATTTTGCTTTATCATCTCAAAAATATAAAATATGATAACATTCAAAATATTGTTCGTATCAAACGAATAAAAGTTGAAAAGTTACTATTACAGTCATTATGTTATTACATAATATGTGTTTTCCAATGTTAAAACTTATATTAACTGATAATTGTTTAATCTTATAATATAGACATTACCTAATTAGTAAGAATTTAAAAGAATTTAACAGAACATGTGTGATTAAAAACTAATTTTAAAACTAAAAGTCCAATTATTTTGATAATTTCAAATAGGTACACGTGCATCATAATATTGAGTAATACATTTAATTAAGATTTTCTTATCTTTATAGTGTCGTGTACACTGCGAACGTGTTTCTTTGTCTGTTATTTGGACCCAATAAATTTAACCTTGTCGGCAATGTGATAATAATAACAACAATTGAAAAAATAAGATATTTTTCAAGAGTCAAAGAATTTTTACTGCGTCGAATTTGCCTAAATCAACGATGCAAATCTTCTAGACTTTTAAAGTATTAAAAATATTTTAAAAGAAATAAAAAAAATACATGCACATCAATGTGTAATGCGTTTATAACTCTACACATAATTTATTATAATGTATTTTGATTATTTTTCCAATTTTATTCAATCATCTTAAAAAACTATAAACACCGTATCGGTTTGGCGGTAAGGAAACAAATAAAAGTATATCAAATATACAAATTGTTACTTGGTCATTAAATTGATAAAAAAATATATATACATATATAGTTACATATAACTTATTTAGCTATTTAGTCCTTAATATTATTAGTGTTAAAACTTAAGTAGTATAATCTGACTATCCGAGCCGTTCAACACCATCGCGTTCTTCACAAATATAAATTATTTCCTTAGTAATTTATGTTCTAGTTGATTTACCGTCGATGGCAGTGGCGTATTTAGGAATTTTGATAGGGGGGGGGGGATGAAATATATAATAATAGGTACACTCAATAAATACGAATATAATATACATTTTTAAAATCCTCTAACTTGTTGAGTTTAGTGTGGATCAAGGTGAAATGAGAATTAACACAAATTGTATAGTACCTAATAGCATTTATTATAAATTCATACTAACGAAAATCCCGTGTTTAATACGATAAACAAAAAAAATAGTTATAATACAAAATCCTGTTTTCTATTTTTTTGGATGCTCAGTTCATCGATAAGCTTATCAGGCATGATTATTGTATTGACCGGTGACATGCAAATAAAGCCAACACATTAAGAGGACGCTACACCCGTATATTATGTTGTCTCCGTCTTACACAAGCACGACATAGCAAATTGTCGCTCATTATTCTCAATAGTGTGCTGTTGGTTTTGATGGCGATAGGGTGGAATAACCTATAATCAAACTTTTAGTTAAGAACATTATCTGAGTCTTAGCGTGGGCGATTTTTTAATATTTTAATTTTCAAGCGAGATATGAGCTATTTTTAATTTTTG